>NW_015150876.1:0-31123 GCF_000732505.1 Cyprinodon variegatus | reverse complement strand
AGAGTTTTGTTCAGCATGGGGGTGAGTAGAAAATGAAGGCTAATCATGTTTTGGGTGTACTATTCCTTTAAGGGTGGTGTTTATCTATGTTGTAATTTTAAGGACGTACTCCATATTAACTTATCAGAATTTATATTAAAATTGGTCTTTCGCAATTTCAGATACATTTACTGGCAAAAAAATTACCAAAAACAAACTCGTAATTTCATTTAAATGTCTAAAATAAATGGTTAATGCTCCAACTGAATCCTTTTACAAAATAAAAGGCTATTCCACAGCTTAATCAAAGGGGATACAATTAACATCTTAAAATGTTTTGACAGCGAACTCAGCCAACCCTTTGGAAAATGAAGCCTAAACTCAAACATTGGGAAGAATGAGTGAACATAAAGGAAAAAACTAGATCACACTAGTAGTGAACCTACAGCTGTCTCCAAAACTGTTTTTATATTATTTTTCTTATTTCATTCACATGAGAAAAGAACCGACCTCTGGAGAGGCATAAACACTAACAAATTCCTTTTTTCCCGATTAGATAAACCAATTTATTCCATTGACAATAAAGGTCAGCATTAGCCTTGAACATGCTATCATCAGGAGCAGAATATGTGGGATTCTAAAAATGATAAACGTGCTCGAGTAGTATTTGTGAGAGAAAAAAATAAATCCAACTAACATAAAGTTCAATAGAGAAACCAAATAACATGGCATGTAAATAACAATATTCAGCAAGTTGTGAAAGATAAAAGAACAGAAATGTAAAAATTGCTGCTTTATATAAAAGAAAAAACTAATGCTTACATAACAAGAACGCAAGCAGAAAGCAATTAAGTAATATACTCAGTTTGTGTATACAGTTGTTAAATGTATTTCTCCCAGGACATAAAGTTAAGAGATGTCTTGAATGCATAGAACTAAGCACAAAACATGGTGCTATTTGTTGACGCAAATGATAACTTTTTTATACATTAAACATATGTAGACATATTAATACAATTTATACCCATGTAATAACGTTGTAGCATATAACTTAACATTCAAAGGGCCATGCAAGTATGAGTAACATACAAGAGAGTTAAAGTGTACACTTAATTTTAATCTTCAGACATATTAGTCGCTTGTACCTACGGACAAAGAAGAGGATTGCAGACATGTGATTGTAGGTGAGCTACTGGCTACACTAAAATCCTATGCTTACATATTTTGGCATCTCTACAACTGTACCATTTACATAGGCTTTGCAAAATCAGATACACATTTTAGTCATTCATGAAGAGGAGGAGAAAGGTTGCTTCAACTGGCCACAACAAGACTAGATGATTGGAAATGATGAAAAAACATATTCCTTTGTGTTTGTTCCAGTCGTTTTTACGGTATGACCAAAACCCAGTCCCGGTGGATACGGCGAATCATTAAAATGAGTCGACGCGATAAATTACCAGATAATAACAGCTACAGTACCAAGCGACCACCGTCGAGAAGCCCAGTCCCAAATGTTAGGCCATAGGGCATTGGCCACAGCTCAGGTTTCGTAATAGAAAACAATGTTATCTATGGCAGAACAGAAAGCAACAGTAGCATCCGTGTTCAATCGCCTGACGTTAAACAATTAAGAAAAATAGATATAGCCCCTTAGCTAACTGAACAATTGGCCGTATCCTTAGCCAACGGGCTCGTCTGAGTGTGCGCCATCATCACCGTGACGGCGTCACCGTCTCCCATAACACAAGACAGTCGATGAGCAAACAAACGTTAGGTTGCTCTAAGATGTACGCACACGATCATTCGCTAGACAAATTGAAGGGTAGTTGTCACAATCAGTGGGTGAAACAGGCAATGGTTGTCAGGTAGACTCGCGTTTTAGGTGCGGTTATTGTGTCTTTTGACAGACAACTGCAAACTAGCTTAAGCTAGCAAGCTAGCTACTCACAACAGGCCGCTATGCAAGAGAGCGATATCTGTGGGCGCCGGGCATCTTTATTACCGCAGAGGCATTGACATCACGATTACTGCGTCTCTTGTCTATTAGTTTCTCGTTATTCTGGAGTGTCATGGCTGTCAAAACAGTGTTGGAAACAACGGCATTTACCTGTGTTTCTCAGGTTGCCAGGGCGCGCGGGATCTTTCTCTCCGAGGATCCTGAACACCTCTCGATATTGATGACGTAACGCGTAAATCCTTACTCGAGGACGTAAAGAACGTGCCACAAACTGGAAATAAAAAGCTTTCATTTCCTTCATAGAATTGAACTGGCTCATTGCTTCCTCTGGGAATATAAACGCTGCTAAAACTGTAAATATATAACACAAATTAGGATCTTTTTTTGTTGGATTTCTTGACACCGTGTATATATATATATATATATATATATATATATATATATATATATATATATATATGTGTGTGTATGTATGTATGTATGTATGTATGTATGTATGTATGTATGTATATATATATATGTATATGTATGTATGTTCTGGTACGATATGTGTCCAGACAAAAATCTTCGTTTGCTCAGATCCGACTACCCAAAATAAAGATGTTTGTTTTTAGGTTTATGTGTTTTCTGAAGTAAAAGAATCCCCCCCCAAAAAAAAAAAAAAAAAAAACAGAGCAAAATGGAATTTTTTTTTCATTTTGGTAATTCTTTTTAAAATTCAGTAATTTACCTATACAAAAGATGGCAGTAATAAAGATATATAATAAAGCTAGGTAAATGGAATTGTCCACTAATACATCGTGAACCCGCCGGGCCGTTTGGTGGCGGTAATACAGCAGAAAACGGATGTCACTTAAATTTACAGAAAGAAGAAGAAGAATCTGGAGCTTTTACCCGGAAATTAGTCTGAAGGTCTTCTGTAATGTTTTTGGGTAACTCTTAAAGGCTGTGGATAAGAATTTGACGTGGAAATGGGTGTTAAAATAGAGATATTCCGAGTAAGCAAATAAAGAATATTTTAATGTTTTTCTTAATTGATATTCAATATTGTTAGATGGTGTTTATTCGTGTCTTAGTTACAATATCCACTTTGCGTAACTTTTCATTACGTTGAACCCCTTTGCAGATGATGCTCTATTTGTCTTTTCCCGTGACCATGTTTTGGATCTCAAACCAGGCAGAGTACTTCGAGGAGTATATCGTAAAGAGAAAGGTATGCCATTTTCCGTGTGTTGTTTTTAGTTCATATACCATTCTGTCTGAAACCGCATTTGACCCTGTCCAATCATGCTGTATTTCTAAGATTAAAAATATATATATTCATATATTTTGGTCTTTTATAATTTCCAGAGGGAAATCTTCCCGCCTGATGAAGAGTCACAGGTGAGTGAAATGCGTAGATCATGTTTAAAAAGCCATCACTTCATAAAGTTAATAAAAATACAACCATTTCTTGTCAGTTTTTTGTTTTAATGGTAAAAAATTGTAGTTTAAGACTCGATTTTACCAAAAAAATGCACCGATTAGTTTTTACATAAGACAATGTTTAATATCAGAAGTAAATATTTTTAATGAGGTAATTCAAACACCTCTCTTAAAGGCACAACATTTGTATTTATTTTTAAAAATCTTTTGATCATCTTTGTTTCCCCAAGATTATAAGGAGCTTATTTGCATTTTGTCTCAATTCACTACTGAATACCACAATAATTGAATGCGTTTTGTTTTTCTTTTGTTTTCAGAGGAAGGAGTTGGAAGACTTTAAAGAGAGGATGCGTGTTCGAAAGGAGCAACAGTTATTAAAAAAAATGAATGAAAATTGAAGATTTTGTGTTTTGGGAAAATGTATGTTATTATAATGGGGGCAGATGGATCACTACAGTTCAGAACCAGACCACAGTGCACCCGAAATATTGGCAAGGCTAACATGATTGAATGCATACTTGACAATTTTTGAGGATTAATCTTACCCATAATGCCAGATGTTCTTAAATTTATTAATGACATACTTTTTTATAAAATATTTCTTATATGTTTGAATTGTTTTCCCTTGTAATATCTGTATTACTTTAGGGTTTATTTTCTGTGACTGCAGTTTATTTTGTAAAGTGTAATGCTGTTAAAATATAAAAACTGGGAAATAGAAAGAAATAGAAAAAATGTGCTTTATTTATTTTTCTGAATTGTATACTGACCCACAAGAGCAGTTAATTGGCAGAATTTTTGGCATGGTATTAACTTTAAAAGATTAATTTATTTGAAGTGATATAGTTCTGTTAGGTTTGTCACAAGAAGTATTAAGACTGATTTCTTTGAACTTGCAATTCACCAACAAAATTCCATAAAAAACTTGTGTAATTCATTCATATTTTGTTGCATTTGCTTCAGTGTGTGCAGTTGGAAAGATTATTGGTTCCATTATGGATGGGCTTAATGCAATTTGTTTAAAGCTTGAAGGATTTTTCTAGAAATACAATTCAAAGGTATATTATAGGTTTGGTAAAAAAAACATTGGAACTTTGGGGATTATAAATATATAAATTAAAACAGGTTTAAATTAACATATTCCATACACTGAGGGAGAAATTAGTTTATTTCATTGATTAAAACTGCAATTTAAAGTAGTCTTGGGAGTGAGAAATTCTACCTATTATCAAAATGATTGAAGCTGAGTAAGTTTTTAAAAAAAAAATCAGTTTTCTTACGATCAGGAAAACTACTTGTAATAGTTGTATACGTTACAACTAAAGTCTTCTTCCAGTAACATTTATACTTGATTGATGTGCTGTATATTGGCTGCTTATTATTTTTCTTATGAGGTGCTTTAAAGTTTTTCTATTGTCAGAAATAAGATTACATCATGCACCAACTTACAGTAACCCATTGATCAGTATAAATAAAATAGAGAGAATTGTGATTCCTTGTAAAAACCACCTAATATTTTGGATGTTCCTCTACAGCTATGAAGAGCTGAGATTATTTGATGATGAATAGCTGTTGACAAGTGTTTCCTGAAGCTCAGTAGATGGCTGCCTTTGACATATTTTGGCAGTGGGAAGTGCCCAGCTGACTTTCTTTTAGAATGACTGCACTTATTTATTTATTTTTTTTTCGATATATTTATTTATAGATAGATAGATAGATAGATAGATAGATAGATAGATAGATAGATAGATAGATAGAAGAGAAATAGGTATTTGGTACGTGTAATTTTAGAAGGGGTGGAGACCAGGAGACTAATTCACGCAATGCTCAATATTGCCGCTAGGTGGCAATATTGTGCTTTCCAAAGCTGTGCTCTTGAACCATGAGGAAGTGAATGGTCTTGTAAAAGTACACTCCTGTCAAGATGGCACCGAGTGGTTTGAAAGCGGTAGTTGGCGACAGTAAGTAAAACATTAGTTTTAAGTTATAAGGTTTTAAAGCGTAATTTAAATTGACTAGGTGATTTAGATTGTTTGCCCGTGTCAGATAAATCCCCAGGAGCTTAACGTCATAATAAAACCGTGTATTTCAAATGCCTCTTCCTGTTTTAATCTCAATTAAACCCTTCTACAAACCATGGGAGCGGTATTAAAACAACTTTAAAAGGCGTCGCTGTACATATTGAGATATATTTTTCGTATTTTTATGAGAGGTTTATGGCTGTTTCTTGTGACATAGGTGTACTGTGTGTGTGGGGGGGAATTAAGTGCGACAGCAGACATTGTAGGCTAACACTTGCTAGCTTTGGTTATAGGAAGTTCGTCGAGTTTGTTTAAAATGAGTTCATTAAAAAATACATATAGTTGTATTAATAAAACTCATTCACAATGTCATCATTTTCTCACCTGTTTTTTCGTCATGTCTGTCTTGAGTTACGGGGCAAAACAGTCAGGTTTTTAGTATGTGGAAATATTTTATGGTTCATTATTTACAATTTAGCACAATAGGAAACTTGGGTTTCATTTTCAATCAGGTGTTTGTCTTCATACGATTACACTTTACAAGTAAGGATTATTTTTGTTTTCTTTTATTCTCAAAAATGTTGATTATTAGAAGCCAAACCTTGCTCTAAATATCATTTTGTTTATGAAGGTGGCATGAAATTTGCATTTTTCTTTTTTCTTTTGTATTTTATTTCAGAAAAGCAGATGGCTACACTTCCTGATACTCTTAGGCAATGAACTACTATTTTAGAACTATTTTAGTATCTGGTGGTAATAATGGTAACCAGTGGAAAAAATCTATTATTAAGCTATTTCTGTAATCATTATTTATGAAAACTGATGGTTATTCTATAGTAACACATCCTTAAACCTAATAGCATGGTCAAGGACCCATGACAAATTTTTTAACTCCTAATAGGCAATTTTACTTAATTTTCATGATTTGTCCAAACAGTCACTGTTGTATTATTGACTTTAATCAACATGAAATGTTTTACTGTTTCTTAAATAGTAAGCATCGAAGAAAATCCTTTAATTAACCAACAAACTCGTGAAAAGAAAAAAAGCTTTATCAAAGATGCATTACTTTGTCACTTTCACATACATAAAATATATGTATTTTGTCCTACAGAAATCTTGAATGGGGTCATAAAGAGTGTAAAGAAAGACGGAGAATGGAAGGTAACCATAAAATAGCTGTTTTATTTATTTTTTTTCTCCCCACACAGCACTTTAGTGACACTGACCTTTGCTATGTCCTCCTACAGGTTTTAATTGTGGACCACATGACCATGAGAATTCTGTCCTCATGTTGCAAGATGTCAGACATTTTGGCCGAGGGTGTGACCAGTGAGTGTGCAGACTTGTCCTGCGATGCTATGTTAATGCCTGCCTTTGATTTATAATTCAGACGTTGAAGATCTTTGTTTATAATAAATTAATCCTACTAAACTTTATTATAAAAAAGAAAATTTAATGACCCTTTTTTAGATAAAAGGAGCTCATAATATTCTTTTTAACAAAATTCCCTGTCATTTTCCTAGATGACTAAACAAGCAGAATGATTATGCACCATTTTCTTTAAAAAAAATGTATGGGGTGTTATTGAGTTGTTGGCATTTAGATTAACTGAAGTTTTCTGTCTTCCTTTTAGTTGTGGAGGACATCAACAAACGCAGGGAACCAATCTCAAGTTTGGAGGCCATTTATTTGATTACACCAGTGGAGAAGGTAAACTTTTTGACATCATGGATTCTATTTGATACCATGCTTTAAGTAATTTTTTTCTTGCTCAAAGTTTTTTTTCTCCCTAATTACAGTCAGTTCGTGCTCTAATCAACGACTTTAAAGATGCAGCATTTACTTACAGAGCAGCTCACATCTTTTTCACTGACAGTAAGCAGCAAACATTTCTAAATACTGGAAGCCCTGTAGTCTTATTCTTATTTCAAGATGCATTAGAGTAACGGCTAATAAATTAAAATAAGAAATTAACTTTTAACAAAGTTGTCTTTATCTGGTGTGATGGTTTGTTTCCTGTTTTTCATAGCCTGTCCTGATGGTCTCTTTGCTGAGATTGGGAAATCCAGAGTAGCTAAGGTTGCTAAGACTTTAAAAGAGATTAACGTTGCATTCCTGCCCTATGAGTCTCAGGTTAGTAAATTCTTCTTGAATTAATCGTTATTTGTTTTGTTTCTCCTCCATTTCCTAGAAAAAATATTCTTCTTAGACAGACTTTGTCATTTTGTACTCACAGACTGTATACAAAAATAAATTTTGTTCAGTACAGCTTTCAAGACATTTACATTTTTAAAATACAGCAGTGATAAAAAGTAAGCAGCATTGATAAAATGTTAACATATGACTGTATATTATTTATAGTTTCCAGTTTCCAGGGCTTTGGATGATCAAGTCTTAAATTAACTGTTATTGGGTTATTATTAGGGATTAGATAGCAAACCATTTTTTCAAGCAGAGATGATAAATAGTCTTGCGTATTTGGTGGTTTACAATACAATGCATGTTGTGCTACAGCTGTGTATTAATTATGCACATTTGACAAAAAAGATTTTTCTTTTTCACCCCTTTAGGTTTTCTCCCTGGATGATCCAGAATCTTTGTCCTCATTCTACAGCTCAGAAAAAAGCAATGATAGAAACAAAATGATGGAAACTGTTGCAGAACAAATTGCAACATTGTGTGACACACTTAATGAGTACCCTGCAGTCAGATACCGCAAGTATGAAAACCATACTGTACATACATTTTAAAATCGGTTCGCTATTCTGTTTTCTTGCTGATTTTGTGATAATTGTGTTATTTTTTTTTTTATCATTTCCCTCCCAAGGGGACCAGAAGAAAATGCTAAATTGGCTAATGAGATATATGCACGCCTTGATGCTCACAAAGCAGATAACCCGAAAATGGGAGAGGTTAGTGAATATTAAGTTCAGTAGATTTTTTACCTTTATTATTTTTTTTGACATTTCTTTGGTTTTTGGGTTTAATTTTTACATTATATAATTTTTTTCACAAGCTTTGCTGAACCTTTCCCTTTTTTTCCTCCTATTTTCTGTCTTTCTTAGTTCAAAATTTCCTTTCTTTCAGGATGAATCTTAACAGGCATGTATTTCTGCACTTTTCTCTATTTGCTTCTACAATAAAAACTGAATTTCATAAGCATGCAATACAAGCATTTGATTTCTTTACATGTATCATAACTGCATGTTTTCTTAAATGCTGCTTGTTGTTGAGATTTATAGAATTTGAAAGCATGACACATTTCTTTTACTTTTTTTTTTTTTTTTTTTATATATATATAAAAGGGTCCAGATAAGGCTCGATCTCAATTGCTGATTGTTGATCGTGGGTTTGATCCCATCTCACCTGTTCTGCATGAGCTGACCTTCCAAGCAATGGCTTACGACTCGCTAGATATCAAACAAGACATCTATACGTATGTCAACATTTGACTGCTATTTGCCACAATTTATTTTTTGTTGTTAAATCTGTTGTAGTCTTTCCCCTGAAGATTTGTTTTCTAAAGTTGCTTTTCACATTAGTTGAATATTTCCGAAATATTTTAACATTATTTGTTTGTTTTTAACCGTCATCAAGTTATCAGTCTACCGGAATCGGGAATTCCAAACCGAAAGAAGTTTTACTGGATGAAGATGATGAGCTCTGGGTTCAGCTTCGACATATGCACATTGCAGATGTAACAAAGTGAGTATTGTTTTGTGTAGTAGCTAGATATAGATCCCACTGTGAAACATTTTCACACTCTTCTGATTATTTGCTTCCACTTGATTTTGTTATTAAAAAAATATAGTAGAGGGATACACATCTGCTGCAAAGACAAAAATGAATCTTGCAATAGCAAAAAAAAAAAATAATAATAATATTTTAATAATAAGGTTTGCAAAAACACACAACACATGCTGAGGAAAAATGCTGTAGGTAGCAAAAAATATTTAAAAGTCAACAGAAGCTGCAAATTAGCTCCACATACGAGGTGCTCCAGACCACTAGGGGGGGACATTCACCTACACATATGGGACCAGACCACAGACACTACTAATTGTTTCTGGACCAAACCATAGCAAAATCATTAACATAGTGATTGCCCAGAGGATATTTGTTGCTAAGAAATAAAAGGCATGTTTTCCTTTGAATATTTTCAAAAACTTAATTTCTCTGTGCATTCAGTTTATGTATTTACTAAAAATGTAGTCCCAAATAAGGTTGTCTTCCCCCTTGTTGTTTAGAGCACACTAGAGCCATCCAGAGCTAGTTCACCGCTTTCTTCACTTGTAGTTGTTTTTTACTTTGCATGTGTTTTATTTTTGCAGCAGGTTTTGTATTTGGTGTGTTTTAAGTTTGCTGATCTGTTTTCTGGGATTGCAGCATTTCACTCTTTCTGTTGAATTTTTTTTTTTAGTTTTTTTTCCTTTGCATGCGGTTTGTGTGTTGGGCATACAGAAAAATTTGTCTATCTCTTTTTTTGTTACTCATTGTATGTTCTGCAAATTGTGTTTCCACCTCCAGACCATTGTAATTTTGACATTTGATGAAATAAAAATGGTAAATTTTAAAACCTTATTGTGTTAAACTACCACTACAATAATATAAATCATATAAAATATCAGAATTACCAAAAATTGACAGGAATCTAAACAATACATTTATAGATTTATGGCTTGGAAATTTTGAGTACAAGAAATATTATTTCATGTTATTAATCTTGTGACTAACTTCTAACCCGTTATTGCAGGAAAGTGACAGAACTGCTCCGAACATTTTGTGAAAGCAAGCGAATGAGTACTGATAATGTAAGTGAATACCTAACTTTGTTGATGGTTTCAAAGAAAATTCTTTTTTTGTAGTACATGTTTTTAATATTTACTACTTTTCTTGTATTCAGGCCAATATAAAAGATCTTTCTCAGATGCTAAAGAAGATGCCACAGTACCAAAAGGAGCTCAGCCTGGTGAGAATCTTTTTACTTTCTTTTTACTAGAAGCTACTTTTGTAGCTTCTATCTCTTGTACCTGGCTCCTATTCCCTCACATTTCAGTGTTAACAGATCAAATTCCAGGGGATGTAGGTGGCTCTGCACAGCCCTCAACCATAAATATTAATTATACTCATTGTTACTCGACAGCCATGAAATCAAAATTTTGGCCTTCTGGAAAATAACTACACGAAAATGAAAATTACAGAAATGTAGCGAGCTTATTCGTTATAAACCCCAAAACACCTGAAGGTGTGTATATAACTTCATGTGTCACAAAAAACAAGGTACAATGTGTTTGCTAAACATTGTGAGGTGGGATGTGCCTACACATCCTTCCATGGAATAGACGGTGGGAAATCTATATGTTTGGAACATCAGGAGGATTTTATGCTAACTGCATTTACAGCACATTTTTTTTCCTTTCTTGCTCCTTATTTCCAGCACTGTTCTAATAGCAGTAGTTCTTCCGTGACTTCAGTGTCCTTACTGATTCAGATGTAGACATTGTCAGCACTGTGTTCGAACTTTCACTGTGTCCAAAGGGAAGGGAAACATCATAGACCATCACTGCAATAATACCTGTTTTTTTATATTAAGGCATCCCTATGTTTTGATGTTTTCTTCATGGAATCTAATTTTTACACAATTTTCTTCACAGTACTCTACTCATCTGCACCTTGCTGAAGCCTGTATGCAGAAATTCAAAGCCTCTCTTGATAAACTCTGTGAAGTGGAGCAGGTTAGTACGGAATGTTTAATTGGCACTGAGCATTTATATACATCTTTAACACTGTTGTATTATTTCAATTGCCCTGTTGTTTTTTTTTTACAAATGTATAAATAAAATTGGAGCCAAATCTTTTTTGCAGTTTTTTTTTTTTAATCTAAAAGGCAATGATTGGCTACAGCTTGATATTATGTTAGGCTTGTGTTCACTACCTGCGAGAGAATTTAAGCATTCCATGAACTCTTGGACCTCAGCTTGTCTTGTCGGCATCCTTTGTTTTTGTTGCTGGGTATACTCTGGTACTATGATGAATGGAGAACCATCAGTGTGTTGCATAATAAGCTTGGGAGCAGCAGAAGCCATTCACATGTTTATAGAAATGCAAGAAGCTGTTACATAATAGCAATGAGTTGATATGAATTTAGTGCTCACATACTACATGCTGCTCTATTAATTTATCTGTCTGTTGGAGCTGGGAGTGAAGCCACAATCCAATGCTGGACCACAGTGTTTTGTATGTGCCAGACATACACCCACAGGGGATGTGCCATGCCAGATTTAGTTTGCCAGATGAATATCAAGCTCAGAGGAAACAAAGTTCATAGTTTTAGTATTATGGGATGCAAGTGTTAATGGCTGCTTTTCCTATGACCACATCGCTCAACTGTGCTAATGGATTTTCAGCATCTCTTAAAGCTGATTATTTAATCCAGCAGGCATGTTTTTGGCTTTAAGATGAACAGCCTGGTCCAAACACCAACAGTTCTCTCAGCTGTCATTTGTTTAAAGCGTTTGGCAAACCAACAAACCTTTGATGCATTGCTGCAGACTAATATTTACTAGAGGGAGATTTCTAGTCTGTCGCAACCTTCTTTTTACAAAGCCACAAAATTTAATGGAAATATAATATTCTCTTTTAAGTTCATATTATTTAATGCTAGAATGAGCCTTTATTTAGTTAGGACAGCTAAAGAAAAGGGGGGTCGATCAGTGGTTTTGTTGACCATTGAGTTGATGGATTTTATTTATTTATTTTTTCAGTTGTAGGCAGTGTTTAACTGAATATATTCTACAGGACTTGGCAATGGGAGCAGATGCTGAGGGGGAACCTCTAAAAGATGCTATGAAGAGCATCGTTCCTGTTCTGCTCAACAGTGACATTGGAGCCTATGACAAAATCCGCATCATACTGCTGTATATTTTCCACAAGAAAAAAGGTATGCCATGGCATATTCTAATTCATAAAGTTTGATAGCTACAAGTTTAACCCCTTCTGGCCTGTTCTTGTTCTTTACTGTTCGCCAGCCCTGCAAATGCTAATGGCTAGCATTAGCAAATATTTGACATGCCTGTTCAGAGAGCAGCAATCTCTGCATGGCTTCTAAGCCTCATTGCCTTCCTAAGTTGGCAGCAATACTCAAAAGCTTCACCGATGTTCACCCACATTTTTGGCTCTTTTCAGTTATTTATGTATTTCTATTTTTCTTTTGCTTGAATCTGTGAAATGTAATATTACGACATTTCTTAGCTCTATCCATTTGGATCTGTCAAAGCCTGAGCTGTATGTATCGTGGCTTCAAGCTGTATTCCTATTGGTCTATTCCTATTATGTTAAGATTGGCATCATAACCAAAAGTAAATATTTATAAATTTTGGACTTGTCAAAATGTTTAAAACACTTAATTTTTTTTCTGTGAAATTAATAATTTTATTCTGCACCACTCTAAACTTTCTATCGATGTATTATTTTTGGAAAACTTATTGTTTTGATGAAAACATAGTAGGCATGACCTTTTAATTAACTCCATGAGCTAAGTCATGTGTTTTTGTTTATCCAGTGCTTTGCATTTTTTTTTTTTTTTTTTTGAAGGCTTTAACCATATTTACATCTGACTCACTGTATTTAGGCATTGGGGAGGAGAACCTTACCAAGCTCATCCAGCATGCAAATATAGCAGAGGACAGCAAAATTATCTACAACATGCAAAACCTTGGCTGTAACATTATCGCTGGGGTAAATTTCCAAATACAACCAATGTTTTATCTTCAGGTTTTCACTCTGCTGTTAATAATATTGTACCTCTCTCTCATTTTTGAACACAAATAATTTTCTATTAGGGCCGCAATGCTGCCAACGTGCTGCCAGAACGCAAGGAGCGTCTGGAGAGTACATACCAACTCTCTAGATGGACACCCATCATCAAGGACATCATGGAGGTATTAGTGCTGAAGTTTTTATTTATTTTTATTTTTTTATTTATATATATTTATCTTATTTTGGTGTTCTGTTTTGCAGAATGCTATAGAAGACAAGCTGGACAGGAAGCAGTGGCCATTCATCGCTAATCCAGCACCAATCAACACAACCCAGACTGCAGTCAGGTGGGTCTCTTAAAACCAGTTTAATGCTACATTCACACCATATGCGATTGAAGCAGCTGGTGTACATGCAAAGTTAATGGTTGACACACATTTAGGAGCATCAAAAAGTCCTGCCATGCGTCTCAAGCAGCAAGAGCGGCGCATCTTGACGCATGTGAGCAGCCGAACCAGCGCCTCATGACATTATGCACATGTGATGCGCATGACGTGCTTCACAAGTAGCAGCTGATGGAGTTGAAAAAAATGAAACTTACTGCTCGATGCACCACATCAACCAATCAAAGAAGCTGATCTGGGAGCTGGCAGGGAGACAGACACAGCACGGCTGATTCAGAGCGCCATAATCACTCCCCTGAAACAGTTTAATGCCTAAATTAACATAGAATGCCAAAAACTGCCAGGAAATTATGTTTGCTTGTATTAGTCTGGTGCCTGCAGTTTGTACCACATACCTGGAAAAATGCTAACCTCTACTTCCAGCTGCAACAAACAGTAGCAGAAACCCCCTGGGTTGGGAATTCCCAATGAGGGCGCCGCTTATATGCGGGGATCTGAGTAAAATTTGAAGGCAGGATCGTAGTCTTGAACTGACTGCACAGATGATATTTTGAGGGGGACTTTCTCGGTTAAAAATATAGTAAAACAATTTTTTACCAGCTTATCACAGCAAGTATAGCAAAGCCACACTCTACCATTGAATACAGGGACAGCAGAAGTATCAAGAGCATCAAGGATGCTCTAGACACGCGTCTGACCCTATGTGGAATGGAAATGTCATGAAAGCTGTACAGAACTGAATTTCGTTTTGTATACACTCTGTGTATACATGACAATAAAAATTGTCTAAGTCTTAATGTGTACAATCTTCAAAAATTAAGCAACAGGTGCTTTTTTGCTGCTCAAAGCGCCTGCGGTGTGAGCATGGCATAAGAGTAGCAGAGTTTAGAACGGCATGACAAAAACTGACATGTTTTCCAGAGAACTCCTTTGAAGAGAAGTGTCATTATTTTTGAATTAAACTATGTATCCAGTAATGCCCAATAAAAGCTTTTTATCCCTGTAACTAAATTTAAGTCAAGCTTTTGATGGATTAAGTTTGAAAGCCCAAAAAAGGACGGTTTACTCTAAATGCACTGCGATCCATTAGGGAATTCTCATCATGATTATGCTTTCTCTGCAAACTATGGTCCATATTTAATGGATAATCTGCCTAATGCACAATATTTTCGTTGTTTAGCTTGAAGTAAATTGAAGCATTAAATGTGAATAAATCTACATTAAAGCATTGTTGCACAAAACAAGACAAGATAGGTCAAACTATGTTAAATTTGACATGTGGACCATTATGAAACAGATTTAGTATGATGCGGAAATATTTATTATAAAACATGTTTAATAACCTCTAACAAACAATACATGCATTATGCGAAACGTTACTTGTTGCTAAATAATTTTCCTTCTTTTTTTATTTTTAAATCTACAGTAGTGCCCGTTTTGGAAACTGGCACAAAAATAAGTCTCCAACCGAATATCGCTCCGGCCCTCGCTTGATTGTTTTTATGATTGGAGGAGTGTCTCACTCAGAGATGCGCTCTGCTTATGAAGTCACTCGAAGCACTGAAGGAAAATGGGAAGTGCTTATTGGTGAGCTTTTTTTTGTTGTTTTTTTGTTGTTTTTGTTTTTTTTGCTATCTAGTTATTCTTAAGTTTATTTCTGCAACAAAGTTCCAAGCTTTTCCTAATCATCAATTATTCTTTTGACAGGGTCCTCTCACATCCTGACTCCAACCACCTTCCTTGATGACTTAAAGGGTCTGAAATAAGTTTCCTATTTCAGATGTTAGTCCTTGAGCAGGGTTTTTCATTTGACTGGTTGCTGGTAATCTGTCTGTAATTCTTCAATAACTTCATTTGAATATGAAGGTAACTTTTAGATTTCACCATGGAAGGAAACAACCTGTTCTGTAACTCTTATTTTATTCTTGATGGGATTTTTTCCCCATTCATTAGATTTCTATGTTCTTTGATTAAAACTATGATATATTTATATAGATGTTTGAGGTATTTTGATCAACCTTTTATCAGCCAAAATCGGTTTGATTTGTCAAGAAATGTACTCCTATATTAAATGGTGTATTTAGAGGAAATGTAACTTAATGGCATTGCAATTAAATTAAAAGAATATATTGGTTTGAAGCATGGATGAAGACAGTAAATATTTTCTCAAAGGATTTTTGTTTTTGTGTGTAGGAAACTAACTTAGAGAGTCTCAACTGCTGTAATGAAATATTGAACAACTTAATATATATCGCTGGAAACTTGTGGGGTTGGTGTTTTTTTTTTTTTTTTTTTTTTCCTTTTTTCCTAAATTAAATAAAGATACATCAAATTAATGTTTGAGCTTTTTTGGACGTTCACCTGATCTAAATTTGTCATTTCCTTCTTTTTTCTTCTCCTGTGAATAAAAGCACTTCAACTAATTTGTATTTTATAGCATTTTCATTAATTTATATTTTTCCTAACATTTTCCTCCTAAGTTATTTTTTTTGTCTAATATTGCATCATGACCTAAGTGATTTTTATTTTCTTAATGAACAGGGAGACAAATGTCAAAAAGTCATCAGTTTACTTGATCTCATAGGCCATAATGATGAATTTACTCAGTTTGAAGGAGAAAACACAAAGTTCAATTAAAGTCATGGGTCAAAATGAAGAATGTGTAAATCTCGCATGTAGAGATTATCCCTCTTTGAGGATTATGTTTTTATCCAGGATTATAAACATTGATATTAGGAAGGCAGGGCTAGCTTTGGTCTTAATAAGGATGGGTTAATACTCAGGACTTAAACTATTAAAAACCACTTTACTGTGTCACATCCAACAAGCACTTGGAGCAGCATCAATTGAAACCTCATTTTCAAAAAGCAGTTCATATTTAAGTGTATATTTGCAGTCAGAGGTGCTTTTGTGCAAGTTATACATAGTTCTCTGGACGTTTTTGTTTTTTAAAAGATGACGTCTGGGGTGGATTTAAAATCGGAAGACACTGATATGGAGGTAAGACATTTTAAGCAATACGTATACATCTGATTAGTGTTTCATTAAGTGTTTTCAAAAGTGTAATCTTAAAGGATTGCATTTCTGCTTTTCGATGAAATAAATGCCTATGACTAGGATAAAATTACAAATGGAAATAGTTTTATGTTCGGTTTATGCAGCTCGTCAATGTTTATCTTTGAACTCAAAACCTTAATTTCTGATCTGGATTGACTTCAGGAGCTGGGAGACAAATACCTTATTTATGAGTGTTAATTTGCAATTAAATTGCATCTCCAGATTATTAACGACTGGCATATCCCCATTGCAAATGATATTTGTGCACACTTGCCCTTGTTTTGTTTTAGGTCTAAATGTTATAAAGGGGTAATTTCATGCATCTCCTTTGTTGTTTGGTTGAATCAATTTCAGCTCTTTTTTTTTTTTTTTTTGGTAGGTGTCGGGCAATAATGATGGCCCTGGCTCTGAGCCTTTGATCACTATAACGCAGAGTACACCAGATATGGAGAGGAAGACTGTGTTGGCACCAGTCAATCAATTACAAGTTCCTTCTCAGCGTCACCGCTCCAATTCTTTAAGGGTCTGTTCTATTAAATTGTTGCTTTAAATATTTAAAATCCCCATTATGTATTCCAAGGTTGCATGTTAAAATGTTTATTTAGAGCTTGTTTCAATCTTTTTTATGTAATATAAGGAAGAATCGCCTGAGGAACAACAAAGGTTTTTCAGTATGATCACCCATGGCCAGCGTGGACGTATAGAGGACCAGCGCTGTGCCTTGGATACCAGCAGAGGTGCTTTTTTTCACTTAAATGCTTATTTGTTTTGCAGTTATATCTAAAATAAATAAAACAAGGGCACAACCTGTCAATTTTTTTTTTGTTTTATGTAGTAATTGTTTGTAAAAACTGATGTCCAATAACTTGTTAAATCTTACCTCCAGATCCTGCATTGTTTTTTAACCTTTTGACCCAAAGTGGACAGCTGGATGACCAGCAAGTTTCTCATTCATCATTACCAGTATTGCAGAATGAAGATGGTGTCTATAATGAAGATTCAAGCTATCTGTTTCATTTGGTCTCAAAAGTGCAGGTTAGTTATTTTTGTGGAAAAAAATCTCTTTTAAGATCAACAAACAACACATTCTCATAGGGTTTGGACAGAATGTCAGCCAACATATTCAACATTTAGTGTTGTCACTTTATTTTTTACTATAGGGATTTAACCTTGTTTTACATGTCCATCAAAAGAAAATTGTTCAACGCATGCATTTCAGGGCTCCAGAATGGAGGACCAACGGTGCTTCCTACCTCAGCTTCAAGGACCTGGGGCACAGATATCTGCAAACAATGAAAAATCTGTGCCTGCTTTGCGTCTAACCCGCTCAGCCTCATTTGGCACAAACTCTGATTTAAATCGAGAAAAGAATAAAGAAAAACAACGATCTGCATTAACTCTTAATCCACAAGGAACACCCAATCCCTTACTCAGTCTAAATACCCAAGGTTAGAGGCATGGTTCTAGCTTGATTAAATTGCTTTAAGTCAGATATTTTAGTGTCACAGGTTTGATCATGAAGTCTTTTTTTTTCGTTATCAGATGCTGAAAAGCTCTACAATATGCTGACAAACTTTCAAGGCAGACGACTGGATGACCAGCGTATGTTTCTACCCTCATTACCAGGAATACAGAACGGAGGCTCGACATTAACTCCTGTTGACATGGATGCAAAATATTTATGTTATTTGGTTTCAAGAGCCCAGGTTGGCTTAATAAGAGTGCTCTATAAATGTCATAGTTTTTGCATACATTTATTTTTTTTCTTATTTGCATGAACTCTAATCTAAATAACTAAACTTTTATTTTGAATTTTTCCTCTATCATAGGGTTCAAGGATGGATGACCAAAGGTGCTTTCTGCCTAAGCCTCATGATCCCAATGCACAGATTTCTTCAAACCAGGGAAATTTGGGGCCTGCTTTACGTCTAGCCCGCTCAGCCTCCTTCAGCACGAATTACGATTTAAGTCGAGCAAAGGATACCGAAAAACAGCAATGTGCATTAACTCAAGGAACATCCAGTCCCTTGCTTAGTCTAAACACCCAAGGTTAGAAGCAGCACTCTGATGGAATTTTATTAACCTCTGTTAGACGGATACTTTAACTTAACTGTTCGAATTTGATTGGAAAATCTGGTATATTTTTCTTCCTTCACTAGATGCTGAAAAGCTCTACAGTTTGCTGACAAACTTTCAAGGCAGACGACTGGATGACCAACGTATGTTTCTTCCCTCATTACCAGGAATACAGAATGGAGGCTCAACATCAACATTAACTCAAGCTGAAATGGATGCAAGACATTTATGTTATTTGGTTTCAAGAGTCCAGGTTGGCTCCATAAGTGTGCTCTAATAAAATCATAGTTTTCAGATATATTTACATTTTGCTTATACGGAGTCAAATCTGAATTTATGTAATTAATTTCAATATATTTTTCCCCCATTGCAGGGCTCAAGAATGGATGAACAAAGATGCTGTGCACCCCAAATCCTGAAAAATTTAAGCACCCCTTCGACTCAGCGCAAAAATCTTATAATTGATGCATCGGATAAACCTGAACAAAGTTCTCTACCTTTTGGAACACATAAACATTGGCAGGTTGGATAAGTTTCTGCAGCTGAAATAATTTTCTATTCTGTATTTTGCCTCTTGATGTATATCAGGGATCAAATAAAATATGTATATATTTTTCAAAATCTTTTCCAAATGTAGGATTTATCATCAGCTGAACAGGATCAGTTTTTTGAGACGATAAGACATGCTCAAAGTGCACGAATGGAAGAGCAGCGGTGCTATTTACAACCTCAACAAAGCCTGGCTCCCACTCCAGTGCACAATGGAGGTCCTTTAAACAATGGGTTACTGGGTTAGAAAAACATACCGGACAAGATGTTGCAAAATTACTTATGTCGAGATATTAGAAATAATCTGAATATCTTCAACAGGGTCTCAACTTATGACATTTGCGAATAATGAGAACCGCGGACAGGGTCCAAGGCAAGAAGTTCAAAATAGTCCAATGCAAGGGATTAGTGGAGAATCAAAAGCTTTGAAAAATGCAAAAAACCCTGGTTTCACAGTAAGTTACATATTTGGTATAAATTATTGGAAGGGTACCTTTTGAAAAAAGCAAATGTTCATGAATAATTTGTGATTTCCCTGTTTCACAACATTTTATGGCTTGAAGTTAAGAATAGATTCAGATTTTTTATATAATGTTCAATTATTAATGTAATTCATGTAAAAAAAGAAACTTATTTATGAGATTTTATTCAAAGAAAATTGCTGTGCTTATATTTTTCACTGATATTTATCAACCAATGCTTTTACGTAAAGTGTATAACAACTTTTTCTTAGGTCTCACCCCCATATATTACTCTGAGTGAAGGAACACCCATTACATCAAGACAGTCCTATGGCAGAAGTGTCTCTCAGCCACAAATGGCAGATGCATATTCCAGCACTACCATGGCCCTATCGAATTCTGCTTCAGCTATCCCTGAGGCTGAAACCGAAATTAATCAAAACCCCAAAACGCAGGTAAAAAAATACACAACTTCATTATGAATGATCTTTAAAGATTAGCTTGACAAAATGCATTCTTAAAGTCACTTAAAGGTATAGTGGGGGATTTTCGCAAATTTTTGAAAAGACCCGCCCTATCCACTTAAAAAAAGCACATGCACAATCCTGTACTCAACTCAACTCAACTTTATTGACAAATGTGCTACATGTAAACATACAACACAGATGAAATTTTCCGTCCTAGCTCCTCAGAGAGAATGCTTATTAAATACATGAGGGAGCATGCATGATCCCATTTCTCTTCATGCACGCTCTGTTAAAAAGTTCCTGTTTGCATCGCTCGTACAAGCTTCTAAAAGATTTGCAATTTTTTCCACAATGTCAGACTCCCCACCGGTAATTGAAATTTGGCGACGAGCAAGTAGGACGGCCTTACATAAACATATCACCAGAATTATTCACATTAGGAGGACCACCTATTTTGATGATCCATGAGGAAAAAGAACATCCTCACTATACCTTTACGTTGGGTTAAATACAAAATGAATTGTTAACACGGTATTGCACATACAGTGCGGAGTAAATTGTATACAGTACATTGAATGTACTGAAGAATAATTATCAGCTATTTATTTCTAAAAAGGAGGAAATATGCCACTGTGTTGAAATAATTTTTAAGCATTTTTTCTGATTTTGGTAAAATCCTGGACCTGGTCTACAACAGACCAGGCGAATGAAATGAATGCATCTCTGATGAAAATTTTACATTTTTTATGTTTTACTTCCACAATAGATGACATTAAAAGTAACACTCAACATAACACCACAACAGGTAAGCTATACCATGGATTGTGACTGTTTAAAATAAGGAAATTTGTATTGTTAAAACAAGCTCATAGAACAATTATCTATTCATTTGTTGTAGGGATTTAAGAATGACCATCAAATACCAGAAGTCTTTCTCACACTTGGAGCTCCAGGGGACAATGTTGTCATTCCTCTAAGTCCAATATTTGGAAGACAGCTATCCTTGGACTTAAATCTTGTGCCCAAAAAAGACGCTAAATCTGAGCATAACTCTCCAAGAAAAGCAAGTCCCAGGAAAACCGAAATACGACCATCGTCCCCCTCCTGGGATAAAGATCCTTTAACTACAGGCCTAAATGATGTGGAGAAACCTTTAGCCTGCCCTGTTACCCCAGGCAAAAAAGCCCAGATGGAGGAAGAAAAATATAAAGGTGTACATAAAAAAGGGAAAGATAAAGTAGAGCAAGGAAAGGGAAAGGGAGCTGGAAGAAAGGATAATAAATAAGTCTGTATATTATCTATCTATATAAATAGCTCTAGTTCAGCTTGAAATGTCAGAGAAATGATATACAATGAAAATGTATTGTAGTTTTGAAATAGCGTAATAGACTCTGCTGAAGTTCCGGTGTAATACAAGTTGTATGTCATTAAAAATTGGTATAAAGTATATTGTTTAAGTTTGACTTCTTTAGCTGTGGTCTTTGTAAAGGATCATGTATATGTTTGTAACATATATCGGCTCTGCTCTTTTTCCCTCTCCCTTAAATAGGATGAGTATTTTATGTGATGACCTGTGATAAGGTTGAAATAAACTCCCTGTCTTTAACTTAATTGGAGCGGGCTGTACTGTACTAACTATTTCTTTACTTTCTTGATATTTTCTGTTAAAGGGCGAAGCTTTTGTAATGTGATACACAGACACAAAACAAATTAGACGTCAAAAGGTTTGGTAGAATGATTGCCAGAATGCAAGTGAGACTATTGTCGACGTTTTTCTTTTCTTTTTTTTTTGTTGCTTGCTTGGCTGTTGGGCTAGCTGTCATTGTTAAGGTATTACAGGCACAGTCTGTTCTCTGAATAACCCAATATTTATCTCAACCTTGACTTCAATTCAAGTAGTTATCTCCAAAGTTATGTCTTTTTTTTAAGGTTGTCTAACCTCTCTGGTGAAGGCAGGCATATTTTGGTGATATATATATATATATATATATATGCTCCTAATGAGACGACGGATGGCGTCCTGGGGTATCTCCTCACAGATCTGGACCAGGGCATCACTGAGCTCTTGGACAGTCTGAGGTGCAACCTGGCGGCGTCGGATGGATCGAAACAAAGTCCCAGAGGTTTTCTATTAGTGCATCTGTTGTTAATTTCAATAACACTAAAGCAGCTGAAACTGATTAACAACCCCCTCTGCTACTTACCTGACCAAATCAATATCCCAGAAGTTTAATTAACTTGATGCTATACTCTGATCACAAAGTATGTATCATAATTAAATTGATCTCTGATATATGTTTTGTATTACTGAAATTATTTTACTTGCTTTGTGTCCCGTTTTGCCAATATAGATCTGGGAATAGATGATGATAGCAGATCACTATGACTGTTGCCATAAGGTTCCACTTGGTACTTGTTGAAACAGTGTCATCTGAATGAAGTCACACAGCGCTTCTGCCACCCTCACACAGGACCAGACAGGTGCGTATCGGAGGCTTTTTAAGATGAACTTTGGATGCCGATTGGCTTTAGTGGAGGTATGGTTCAAAGCTGATTGGCTGTGTCGCGGGTGGATGAAGAAAATAAATGAGTTTCTTCAGTTAAACTTCCGCCTAGGCTCCATTATTCAGGGTGGTATATATCTGTTCCTGCAGCTTAGTATTTAGTATTAGTGTGTATCCGTGAACACCTTGAACAAAACTTCTGTGTTGTGTATACATGGGCAAACATCTTTATAAAGTTAAGTAGGTGGTTATTTAACCTTAAGAGTGAAAGTTAGAATGGATGGATTTATGTCTTCTGTGATGCACTTTTGACCTCTCACACAATGACAGCTGTTACGGGCTCACCCACTGTGTGACTGTGACAGGACAAAGCAGGTTTAGAAAGCGGATGAATGGGCTTTTGTTGTTTCATTAAAGCAGTGTCAAAAAATTTTGTCTGACTGTGATCCTCTTCAGTGCAGTAATAGGTTAATTTAATATACCATTATCCAGGCTAATGTTTCAAGGACCATACAAATGCCACAGCTATCCAGTTGCAGTGGATTCAAATCTCTCAGCTGTCTGAAATAAAATAGACCTGCTAACCATTCCAAGCAAGTTGAAGTAGGATAGTGTATCATCTTGGAATGTAGAGGAAGAGCAGCTGCCTTATAGGTTGGGCTGACTACCAAAATAAGACCTGTGCCAGTAAACACAATATTTTAAGAGCTGCATTTGTAACAGTGTTGGGAATGATGACCAAATTGAGGGTAAGGGTAGGAAAAAAAACTTGAAAAACTAAAAAAGAAAACTCAAAATTTTTAATTTGATGTGAATTTAGAAAAGACTTTGAAAACAGTAAATTTATCTTTTGTGATTTCGTATTTTTACCTAAATATCTCAAATATCACTAATGTTGTCTATATAAACACTTGTGTCATGAAGTAAGTAAAAGTAAACAGTAAATCTGTCATACTAAAAAATGAATATGAAGTTCAGCAAGGTATTTCATTAAATAGTTTTATTGTTGCTTGTTTGAGCCATAATCCCGCTAAATGTTAATAGTTAACACTAATGGAAGGATTCTAGCAGTTTCATTTTTAAAGTGGACCTGGGAATAAATGAGAACAGGCGGTTCTGAGTAATCTTTGTCAGAGGATATAGTTGAAGATGAACCTGTGCCTCAAGCTGTTAAGCTGTAATAAAATATGAGTAATGTGTCTTGTAAAGAGGAGGATGCTAAGAAACGGTGTTAAATTTCACTTTGACAGGAACATGAGGACCTGAGGGAGCCTCTTTATAAACCCGACAAATTCCTTATCCAAGGTTACTTATGTTGATTTAAAAATGTTTCATTTTTACAAAATTCTCTTTTATATGTTTTATAAAATGAGTTGATACATGTTGTTGGATAGGAAGTGATTTTGTGATCACAGAAAGGGTTTATTTACCCCACCTTAATTAGGCAAAAGGACACTATGGCCATTTCTCATGACCTTTGCAGTCATGTAAAAATATCAACCTTAGCAAGGTAATTGAATTAGTGTTTCACTGAATGCACAGAGAAGACTGTGCTAGAAGAAAGGGTAGTTGCTTTAGTCTGTTACATGATAGTGTCTTAGCAGGAGCTGTTTTTACCAAGACGCCCTTGATGGACCCTTCAACAGTTTTTCAGGCCTCTTAAGCAATACCTAATATATCTTTAAACCTGATGTGTGACATCTAGTTAGAAATTCCTCATACAAACCAGCCCCGTTGTTGACTGCTTTGTTTTTAGTTTAAGGAACATGTTTTGGAATTTGCATCAAGCCTCCTTTTACAGCAAGGGTAATCATCCTGCAGCACTCACAAGCTGAGTTTAGATGCTTTTCATTTATACTGTGAATATTCTTCACTTTTATTCATGTATTGCAAGAAGTTAAATCTAAGTTTCACTGTAGTTCTAACTGTGCCATACGGCATTAATAAATAACCAAACATCTTTTTATGAATAATTCAAATATGCTTAATTTGTAGAAAGAATGTTTATTATACTTGTTTCCTATCCAGGCATACAATTCTTCAAAGCAGTTCTCAAATTTGGCTTTAAATATAAATTAGATTTTATAAAAGAAAAAGACAAAAACCAGAGTAAATTGAATAAAATAATTTATTTAGCAAAGGTTACAACAGAATTTTCATATTTTATGAAGTCTGTTGAGTGGTCTTTCAAGTGTTTTTTCTTACTCAGCAGCATCAGACTGAAAAAGAGGGAGGAAAAATGTTTTAATTAATTGACAAAAAACAAAATTACTTTACAACACTTAGGTCATGACTTGTATGCAAGACTTACATGAACTTTGATTTGTGATTTGCTACTTTTCAAATAAACCAGTCAACACTGCTTAAATGGGCTCTGTCTGCAACAAGACCTTAGGCTACCATAAATTTAGAGCACAGTTGAGATTCCCACTGAGTTATTGCAGCCTCCACAGTACTTAACTCTGAGAGGGCTTGAGCCAACAAGCAGCTACAAGCGCAGTAGCCAAAGTCCAGTGATGACTGCTGGATTACAATAAGCCAATTGTCATTCCAGATCAGTGTCTCACTTTTCCAGGCATCCACTGGCTCTCAAAAAGCCATAACACAAGTTCCCACATTAAGATGACACTATGGCTATGTCCATTCATTTCTATCCCTAAGGGAATGTTTGTTGTGGTTTTAATATACAAATGTACATGTGCATTTTCATTTTTTAAATTACTCTACTTAATTGGATGTAAGGATTTTCCTCAATCTAGGATCTGATTTTCTATACTTGTTTTTATATTTTTACCTCTATAAGTACCAGCATGTATGTATACATTCGTGGTGTATGTGTATGCCTTTTACTTAATTGCTGTTACACCTTAATTTCCCCTTAGTGAGACAATAAAGAATATTTCTGCATACAGTAATGCAAATGGGTACGCTGAATATTAGTTCAGTTGTCATGATATATTGTATATTGTTCTGTTAAAAAAAGAATGATGGTTGATAGATGATTCAGGCATTTCTTTTATGTAATTAGTTGAGATAATTGTTTAAATATGTACCTTTCCAACATCACGGCTCTTGGCTCTGAGCTTGTTGACCTGTGACTCAGCAATGTCAGCGCGCTCCTGAGCTTCCTCCATCTCATGCTGGACCTTCCTGAGCCTGGACATGTGAGTGTTGGCCTGCTCCTCCTAAAATTATAAAGGTAATTCACAAAAAAATATTGAAACATTGTGTGGCTTAAAACAAATAACATTGGCTGTACAAGGATTTCACTTACAGCTTCCTCAGCCTGTCTCTTGTAAGCCTTGACCTTGAGCTGCAGCTTGTCCACCAGATCCTGAAGTCTGGTAATGTTTTTCTTGTCCTCTTCAGTCTGTGTATATTACAGATTTTTTTATTGATTGTTTTAAAATAAAAAATAACTATTTTTTATGTAAATTGGAAGGCAAATAAAATTACACACCTGGTAGGTCAGCTCCTTAACTCTCCTCTCATATTTGCGGACTCCCTTAACAGCATCAGCACCGCGTTTCTGCTCATTCTCAACTTCAGACTCAAGTTCACGAACCTATTGTGAGATAATTTAGGATTGTCTTTTAACAAAGGGTTCAAAGTTAGATATGATAAGACATACGTGTATTTATGTTTTGTTCTTCAATTGAAATATTAGTCAGTTCATACCCTCTGTTCCAGTTTCTGGAGCTGCTTCTTGCCACCCTTCATGGCGAGGTTCTCAGCCTCATCCAGGCGATGCTGCAGGTCCTTGACTGTGACCTCCAGGTTCTTCTTCATCCTCTCCAGGTGAGCACTGGTGTCTTGCTCCTTCTTCAGCTCCTCAGCCATCATGGCAGCCTAAAATGATTTTTGTCATGAGTTTCAGGTAAAATGTTGAAATCTAAAAACTACAAATATATGCAAAAAAAAAATAGGATTAAAATTGTATGTTTTCTTATATGTAAACTGACATCAGTGATGGCCTTCTTGGCCTTCTCCTCTGCGTTTCTGGCTTCCTGAACAGCATCGTCCACCTCACCCTGGACCTGGACCAGATCAGTCTCAAGCTTCTTCTTGGTGTTCAGAAGGCTGGTGTTCTGTATATTTTAGAAATCAGAAAGTGTAAGTTAACCTGTTTTATTCTGTTTCTTTAGACCTTTGAGGTTTTGCAAATTAATAAAAGCCGAACCTGAGAGTGAAGCAGTCCAACACGCTCACTGGCATCAACCAACTCCTGCTCAGCCACTTTGCGTGCTCTCTCTGTCTGCTCCAGAGCAGCTCTCAGCTCCTCAATCTCAGCCACCATCAGACCGTTCCTGCGCTCCACCATGGCTACCTGCTCCTTCATGTCCTCCTGTCCCCTGAGGGCATCATCAAGGTGCAGTTGTGCGTCCTAACAACAAAAATATTAATTTCAGAAATGTGGTTGTCTTGCTCCCTATGTTTAAACTGTGCTTTACCACCAAACTCACCTTGAGTTGTCCCTGGACGTTCCTCAGTTGTTTCTGGGCCTCAGCAGCCTGCCTGTTGGCATGGCTCAGCTGAATCTCCATCTCGTTCAGATCTCCCTCCATCTTCTTCTTGACTCTCAGGGCATCATTCCTGCTTCTGACCTCAGCATCCAGAGTGCTCTGCATGGAGTCAATGACTCTCTGGCTGTTTCTCTTGATCTGCTCCATTTCCTCATCCTTCTCTGCCAGCTTCCTGTCAATTTCACCCTTAACCTGGTTGAGCTCCAGCTGGACGCGCAGAATCTTGGACTCTTCATGTTCCAGAGTGCCCTTTAAAAAGATTAAAATGCTGTTAAAGTGAAGTTCGTGGAAAATTCTACATACATATGTTAATGTTTTTGTATGAGTTTACCTCAGCTTCCTCCAAAGCTGTCTGGATTTCTGCTTTTTCTGTTTCCACAGCCTTCTTGGCTTTCTCGAGCTCATGGATGCTCTTTCCAGTCTCTCCAATCTGTTCAGTCAGATCTGAGATCTCCTCTAAAATAATCAATAAAAATAAAGGTATGTTGGTTATGCAACCCAAAGTTTTGTACGTTAAAATCTAATATTTTCTAGGAAGGTATAACTGCATACGCTGCAGATTCTTGTTCTCTCTCTTCATGGTCTCCAGCTGATCCAGAGCCTCTTCATAGGAGTTCTTCATCTTGAACAGCTCAGTGCTCAGAGAGCGAGCCTCCTTCTGTGCTCCTTCCAGCTCAGCCTGACTCTCCTCATACTTCTGCTTCCACTCTGCCAGGACCTGGAAATGTGAAAATGTATTAAACATGTACATTGATTTGCAAAAATATGCTTATACCAGAGAACGGCTGTACCTTGTCAAAGTTCCTCTGCTTCTTGTCAAGGTTGGCAGCCAGAGAATTGGCTCTCTCCACATCAATCATCAGGTCCTCCACTTCACCCTGGAGCCTCTGCTTGGTCTTCTCCAAAGAGGCACACTTGGAGTTCACAGCCTCGATGGACTCCTCAGCCTCCTGCAAGCGCTGGGCAAGCTTTTTCCTGTAGTGAAAATGTGTTAATTGGTAGAGATAGAAAATAACGATGACATGTTGCTTCATCAATAAAACTGTATTTTGACTCACTTGGCCTCCTCCAGCTCCTCGGTGCGCTGGATGGCATCAGTCTCATATTTGGATCTCCACTGAGCCACCTCACTGTTAGCCTTAGACATGCCTCTCTGCAGCTCAGCCTTGGCCTCCTGCTCTTCCTCAAACTGCTCTCTGAGCAGATCACAGTCATGGCGGGCTGACTGAACAGCATGGGCCAGGGCATTCTTGGCCTGTAAAACACAAGGTATTTCAGTTAACTTCCTATAGAGTATGAAGTATTTCTTAAGAAGAAAACAATTAATTTTAAGCCAACAACTGATATCCTTAAAGGAAAACAATTGATAAATATTTTCATACCTTGACTTCCTCCTCAATTTGTCTCTTGAGCTCCTCAATCTGCTGAGTGAAAGCCTGCTTGCCTCTTGTCAGCTGAGAAACAAGAGCTTCTTTCTCCTCAAGCTGGCGACCAAATTCACCTATGAAATGTAAGAATGTATTTATTGCATACATCTTAACACAAGTAAGAGATTAAATCAGTAATTTTAACATTTGGAGCCTTACCATTCTCTGTCTGGAGTCTTGCTTTCTGTGCATTAATGTCATTCAGCTGGCGGACATTCTCATCATTCTTAGCTTTGATTTCACTCAGTTGGTCCTCAAGAGTCCTGCACATTTTCTCCAAGTTGCCCTGAAATGATCAGAGACTGGTTTAAATGTACTCAGGAGTCAACAATTGAATGTATGAGCATAGCAAAATAGGAAATAGCCTCTCACCTTTGCCTTGGCAACAGCCTCCATGTTGCTGGACAGATCATCAATCTCCATCTTGTACTCGCTCTTCTCCTTCTCCAGCTTCTGCTTGACACGCTGCAGATTGTCGATCTGCTCTCCAAGCTCAGCAACGCTGTCGGCCTGCTTCTTGCGAAGAGCTGCTGCAGTAGCTTCATGCTGCAGAGTGGCTTCCTCAAGATCACGGCGCAGCTTCTGGAACTCAGCCTCACGCTTCTTGTTCATCTCAATCTGAGCAGCTGTGGCTCCACCAGCCTCCTCAAGCCTCTCACTGATCTCCTCAAGCTCCCTGGAGAGGTCAGCTCTCTGCTTCTCTACTTTAGCCCTAGCAGCTCTCTCAGCCTCAATCTCCTCTTCCAGCTCCTCAATGCGGGCCTAGAATTCAAGGGGAATGGAAGTAATAGCAAGATCATTAGATAAAAAAGATGAAAAACAATTCAGCCAAGTGCAATTAAAGAGAATCTTTCTCACCTGGAGTTCCTTGATCTTCTTCTGCAGCTGAGCTCCAAGGGACTGTTCATCCTCAATCTTGCTAAGGAGTTGACTGATTTCAAAGTCCTTCCTGTAATTCATGAAATAATGTCAAGTTTAAGCGGGTGCTCATTTTCAAGAGTTTTCCTAACAAAAGAAAGTCAACATTTACTTCTTGATCTTCTCCTCAGACTGCTGCTTGTCATTCTCCAGATCCATGATGGATTCCTGAGCCAGTTTCAGATCTCCTTCAAGCTTTCTCTTGGCTCTCTCAAGGTCCATACGGAGCTTCTTCTCTTGCTCCAGAGATCCCTCAAGCTATAGAATATAAATTAGATTCAGTTTGAACAACTGATATAAATATCAATAAATGCCTTTCACCAAAATACAAAGTCAAATAAACAGTTTTCTTACATCGTCCACTTGCTGCTCCAGCTTTGTCTTGGCCTTGGTCAGAGTGTTGACTTTGTCTTCCTCTGCCTGGAGGTCATCCAGTGTTTGCTGATGGGCCTCTTGGAGGGCTTTCTTCTCCTTGGTCAGCTTGGCAATGGCCTCATCCTGAGTAGCCATCTCTTCTGTCAGGTTTTTCACCTAAAGTTTGTGGAAATGTAGATTAACAGTTTTACATTGATATAATGCTATAAAATGCCACATTAGTTTTTCAATGGTGTTTAAATTTGTATAAGTGTCTCTTTGATATGAACCTTGTTTTCAGTGGCATGTTTCTCCTTCTCCACTTTAGCCAAGGTGAGTTCTAGGTCATCAATGTCCTTCTTCAGCTCAGAGCATTCATCCTCCAGCTTCCTCTTCTTTGCAGTCAGCTCAGCATTGATTTCCTCTTCATCCTCCAGTCTCTCAGTTGTCTCTTTGAGTTTGGCCTCAAGCTGGATCTTGCTCTTAATCAGCCCTTCACACCTTTCCTCAGCATCTGAGAGGCCTTCCATTTCCTTTAGTTGAATAAAAAACAATACATATTTTCTAATTTCTTTTTAATACTGATATACATACATAATTACATATTTGTTTTTTATGTACCGCAGCCACTTGCAGCTGCAAGTCATTCTTCTCCTGCAGCAGAGAGACCATCTTCTCTTCCAGTTCCTTCTTCTTGGCCAAAGCAGCAGCCAGGTCTGATTGCATCTTCTCATAGTTCTCCTTCATCTGCATCAACTCCTTCTCAGTCTCAGCGCTCTTCAGCAGAGGCTTGATCTTGAAGTACAGGTTCATCCATGGCCAGTTCTTCACATTCATGAATGATCGGATGTTGTACTGGATGGAGTAGATAGCCTCTCTGATAGGGATTGAAGCAAAAAGTTATCTTTACTAGGAACTGAGATTGTGTTAAAAAGGTAATGCAACGATGCAACTACATGAGAAACAGCTAAATATGAGATATATCTGCTGGTCTATTGTATTTAACAACAATCCCACCTCCTCTCCATCATCTTAACAAACTCCTTTCTCATGAGATATCCTCTGCAGAGAGCCTGAGTCATGGTAACCAGCTCAGCCAGTTTCTCATCTCTCATCTCCTCAAGAGTACCCAGAAGGCCAGCTTTGAAGAACACCTGTTATCACATGAATAAATGTTTAGAACACATGGACTCTAAGGAATATAAACAGGACAATAAAAGGTAATATTGTCTTTATC
>NW_015150875.1:748720-749805 GCF_000732505.1 Cyprinodon variegatus | reverse complement strand
AAAAAAAAAAAAAAAAACTCTAGATGAATAGTTGGGGTTTTTTTAAAGAGTATTTTCATTTTGCTCAGGGCTTCCCAACTTTTTTTTTTACTTGTGTACCCCTTTGGTCATTTTGTCTTACCATGTGTACCCCTCTCATTCAAAAATATTAATGATTGTCTAAAAGTGGAACGTACAATAACTTGTTAGAAAATAAAGACTATTTTACTTAATCTTTTAATTGGAGCACTTAATTCTTATCATTGTATTCTTTCCATCTCAAATAAAAAACCTCAACATAAATAAGTTGACTGGAAATTAGTGGGGGACTGAAATAAATACAAATTAAAATCATATTATAAACCTGTAAAAAGAGAGCTCCTCTTATAACTCCCTTATAAATACATTTAAACTTGATGATTTAGGAACAAAATGCTGATCAAAAATTACAGTCAGACTGACTTAATTAGTTTTGTTTTCATCAGGACACCTGAGCTGCTTCGATGAGCTCCGATAGCTCAGTGTGAGAAACAGCTGATCCCAGGCTGTTCTTTACTTCCAGGATGTTCCTCTGCTTGGTTTGGATGTCACAGCTGAAGGTGAACTCAAAGAAAAGCATACTTTTTGGTTAATAAAGCGTGTTTGATTTTTCAATTGGGTCCTAACAAAGCAGAACAGATCTCCTTGAGGTTTCTCCCTGTTAAAAGGAAGTTTTTCCTCTCCACTACAAGCATGCTTAGTGGGAGAGATTGCATCTGAGTCAATCAGTCGATGCAATCAACTGGTTTTCCTTGGATAGAAAACTTTGAATCAATTTGACTGTATGATCTGGTGAACTGTAAAGTGCCTTGAGATGATGACATGTGTTGTGAATTGGTTCTATATAAATAAACTGAATTGAATTCAACAGATCCCAGCCTTATTTTATTCTACTGCCTCAGAAAATATATTTATGTAACCCTTTCAATACCCTCGCGGACCACTAGGGGTACGCCTACCGCTGGTTGGAAAACACTGATTTCAATTAGCGTTGTCTTTTCATCATCCTTAGTTGCGCACCCCCCTATTGAAAATCCCGGATCCCTGGTAAAAGCTGATCGAGTTCA
>NW_015150875.1:746267-747395 GCF_000732505.1 Cyprinodon variegatus | reverse complement strand
CTCATCTCTCTTCTCCTCCTCCTCCTCCTTCTTCTCCTCTCTCTTCTCTTCCTCCTACTGCTCCTCCTCACTTGTTATCTGTTACTCCGCTGTTATCTCTTTCTCTGCTTCTGCTGTAATTCTCTTCTTAAAATCAGAACAGATGTCTGTGGACTTCCTCTTAATGTCTGTAAATTAACAAGCCATACACAATCACCAGCTCATCCAGTTAGCTACATAACTATGTCAAAAACACACTAAGAGCTGCTTTAACAGTATAATGTAATAGTTCACATATCCCCCTTTTCTTTCACAAACAAATTATTTGACTTATTTACTTACTGTTAGTTTTACACGCTTTCTCACCGTTAAAGCAGGGACCGGCTGAGCCGTAGTTCTCCAAGCACACAAGAGCGGTGTGATCTGTACCTAAAGCACCATCTGTACCGGTAGCTCATTTGCGCATGCGCAAGCAAATATCGGGTAGGGGAGGGGGAGAGCAGGAGGACTACAGTGTGCGAGTAGGACAGGCAGAGCGGCTGCTATGCTGGGGGCATAATAGGTTGAAACGCTAAACCGATGCTACTACAATTTACACTGGCTACTGGGGGGGGCCATTGCATAGCCCAGGGTGGCTGTGGCCACACTACTTTGGCAGAGCCTGCAGTTGCTTAGGGGCCCCAGACTTCTAAGGGGACCCGTCACTGACTCCTGGTAGGCCTCCTACGCAATTATGGACTAGGACTTTTCTTTGCAATGTAATTGTGCAAAAAAAATCTTGTGAAACTACTAAGTTGACTGACCGGACCTCATTTATACTCCAACACATGGCAGATTTCAACAGGATGGTGAGCAGTTTAAACACGACACCAATAGCAAAGCAGACAGTGGTACTTTAATCACTATCTTAATAACTGTGTATAGTTCATTAGACGATTGGCAAAAAATAAGCTCATATAATATGTTTCAAACTGAGTTGAACGCAGTGTATCCTGAATCCTGCTGCAGCAGAGACAGAGAAAGCTAAACCAGCTCTGGTAAACCCCGAACAACGGGGCCCCAATCGCTGTTCGCCGAAAGGAGCCGTTATAAGCCATGACCATGACTGCCTGAGACGGAGCAGCAAGATTTCTATCTGCAAATGTTAAA
>NW_015150875.1:739317-744008 GCF_000732505.1 Cyprinodon variegatus | reverse complement strand
AGCATATGAAAATATATTTGAGTATATTATTTTTCAAAGTGTCAGAAATGGATAACAAAACTGCGATTTTCAATGACTACTTATTTTTGTCCAGCTTTAACATCGGTATCGATATCGGTTATCGGCTACATGAGTTTTAAATATCGGCATATCGGATATCGGCCAAAATCCCAATATACGCAAAAAAAGACTTCTTACATTTCAAAGCGGAGAGCCAAGGGTTCCACTCTCTTCAATCACAGCAGAAAAAATAAATAAAAAAAGAAAACACACCAACATTTAAACAACCCAGCTTTCTGAATCATCAGCCTGTACCATCTCTAAGGGGTGGAAACTTTAACATTTATATTTTCTGTTTGGGAAGAAGTGAATTAAATTAAACCTGTAGAGGAAAAAAACAAACAAAAAAGCCCCCAAACATTTACAATTAACTTAAACAAATTGAAGCTAAACCATACTCCAAATCAAAACAAGACCCAAAACATCTCCCCTCTCTCTCTGTCAGTGTGGATTTTCCTTATGAGGCTGATTGGAAATACCAGGTCCTGTCTGCACAGCTTATGGGTGCGCTTCCATGGTAACACCTGACCATGTAACCTCAAAGAAAAAGAGTGATGAGAACCAAAAAAAATATATGCAATTTACATCAATTAAGACAAAAACTTAAACCTTCCCCCAATAACTTAATTTTTTCTAAAAGACAGGAAATGCCTGTTTACAACACCAATTAATGAGGGGGCAAATCCCTCACAGCAGCACCCTTTTGCTGAAATCGGCAAATTATAAAAATTGTACCACCAACTCCATAATTAGATTTGATTGAAAAAATAACAAAAGTGGAGCAGCATTTTAAGGCCAAGAATTAACAGCATGTCTGGCCGTAAGGAAACAAAAAGGCTGTACTTCTGGAGTTTTTACTTTTTGTACTGTATAGGACATCCACCTGGGTAAACAGACGATTTATTAGTCTGTCAAATCTGACTAAATCTGCACACTGACATCAGGACTCTGCAACACATCTGCAAGGCACGCTCACTTTGAAAACCTTTGGAAACACAAGGGTAGACCTGTTGGTTAATGAGCAGTGCTTTAATCATATCACAGCTGGGGATCATGTGTTGCTTCTCACGTCTGTTTTATGCTGTTTGTTTTTTTGTTTAGTTTTTTTTTCATCTAAAAAACGGTAATTCTTGTTTTATGTTACATTTTGCAGGTTCAAGTTCTTTCATGGATAATCATCTCTCCATTGTACTTCTGGGAAAAGCTGGAGTTGGTAAAAGTGCTTCAGCAAACACCATTTTAGGACGAAAAGCATTTGAGTCCAAAGTATCATTTGGACCTGTCACCAAACACATTTCAGTGGAAACAGGAACAGTTTTTGGGAAACATATTTCAGTCATTGACACTCCAGACATACAAGGATCAGAGGAGCAGATTAAAACCTTCTGTCAGTATGTCCTCCAGGACTCCAGGCCTTCTCTTATCCTAGTCGTGTCCAAAATTGGTCGGTTTACTGAAGAGGATAACAGAGTTGTAGAGGCAACAACAAGAGTTTTTGGCCATGAGCGATTAAAAAACTGCTTCCTGCTCTTCACATGTGGAGATAGTTTAGAGACTTCATTAGAAAAATACATTTTACAAAGAAAAACAAGTTTACTACCAGAAGTAGTTGAAAAATTTTCATGGAGAATACATCTTTTCAACAACAAAGATGGAGGACAGGAACAAGTCAGAGAGCTACTGCTGAAATCAGGACACCTGACAACAGGTAAGATCTGATTACTGTTTTACCATCAACTATCTTTACAAGTCGAATCCAAAAAAAGAATGTTTAAAGACTGATACTGTAAAGTATTTTGTTTCACTTTAATTCAAATGCAGATAAGCAAATCTAATTTAAAGTTTTAATAGAAAAGCATATTCTGACTATTTGTAAGCAAGATTTGTATGATGACAGTAAACTGAACCTATGAAGCTTTCTCACACCTATACTGGCTTTACAGACAAGTCATTTGGGAATCCCTCTGAACCTGGTCACCTCACCCCCATTGTCAAAGATGGCTCTGTCCGCTGGCGGGGAGGTAGTGCATGTGTTGCCCTGCCTGCGACTGCTCACGGTGAGTTGATTACAGAGTCTGAAGGGCAGGGCTTTTGTTTTTTCGGTCATAAGATCTTGATTCATATGTCGCAACGGTTGAAATAAGAATAATTTCCTTTCCCTTTGAGTTACGTCCCAGTGTTCACGGGGATAGACGTCTGTGTCTTCAGCAGGCGTAGAGCTAACAGAACTGCCAGCGTTGCGAGTGAAGGGCTCTAACATGTACGGCTGTAAGCCTTCTACACCAAACCAAGCTTCTGCCGCCCTGGCGTCCTCTTCCACAGCAACATAGTCCCCGCTTTCCTCCTCTAAATAAAAAATGTATGACAGAGGAGACTCATCCACGACCTCCAACACTAAACTCTCCTCCTGCATGTTTCCGCTGTTCATAGCATTCCTTGACAGTGTCGTTTCTAAGTCACCAATTTATTGCTACTTGACCCCAATGTAATTTCCCATTGGGAACCTACTAGCACTAAGTTGCTAACTGGTTAGCAAGATGCTTTTGAGAATCGGCCTCAATCAAAGTTGCTTGCAAACCTTCCACCACAAAAATCCTGCCCCCTTAAAAATCAACCAATCACATTCACTTTATTCACTCGTGTAAAGTGGAGCACCACTTAGGAGAATTCGGAAAGGCAATGGTTGGAAGGCCTGTTTCCCTACGACTTTACTGCCTTCTCTCTTTTTGATTGTTTGTTTTCTAGTCTGTCTGTGTACCGCAGTTACTACAATTAATATTAGGCTAAACTATTCCCAATTAAAAAACTAAATATCTATGCTAAAAAGTGCAAAAGCTGTTGATTACACCTCTGTAAAGAAGCAAGAGAGAGTGTTTTAATATATGGAACCAAACTTAGCATCTCTACATAATATTAAATTCTGAAGTATGATACAGTTTATTTCCAAAAAACTTTTTTTTTCTTTTATAAAACTAAATATTCAGTCAAACAGGATTTCTAAAGACTGCTGGAAAAATCGACAAGCAAAGACTGTAAGCCGTCAAAAATTTTGATTCTTAACCACAGCCGACAATGTTAGGGTATCCCTTTTATCAATATTTTGTTGCTATTACTGTTAAAAGTGATTTTATATACTAATAAACTTGGCATATTCTTAGTGTTGTGCTTTGTAGATGCTGCCACTCAATGATGTTGCAGCAGATAGAGAGAGAAGTGTCAGGGCTTTAGAGGAGAGTTTAATTTTGTTCAGTATGAGTAATTGGATTCTGTGATCTCTTTTGGATCTCACAGAATTGATTAACTGATTAATATGTTGGTTTGGTTGGCTGTTATCTCTGCTTCAGATGTATTATGTGAAAAATGTTTTTGGACCATAAAATTGGAGCTGCAGCTAACGATTATTTAGCAAATCGATTAATCTGTCGATAATTTTTACAGTTAATAATCAGAAAGCCAAAGGTTCCTGAAATATTTTTTTTACATTAACCAGGTAAAACTAAAATGTTTCCTCTTGAGGAGTTCTGGATGTAGAAAATTGACAGACACAAACATATTTTTTTCTTAAAAGCAAAGAGGGTGAGAGGCTGGGTACACCCTGAACAGCTCACCAGTCCATCGCAGGGAAACACAGAGACACAAAGGACAAACAACCATTCACTCACACACTCAAGCCTAAAGAGAATTTAGAGAAGCCAATTAACATAACAGTCATGTTTTTGGACTGTGAGAGGAAGACTGAGAACCCAGAGAGAACTCTGTTTCCATGTCTGTACTGCAGACAGTGCACTCATTCTCCCAACTATTACCTTTAGAATAAAAAAAAAAATCACCACCGGTATAAATGCTATTTATTTTAAATGAACTTCTTTTGGATTGGATTGGATAGGGAACCTAAGATAATTAAACCTAATATTATTTATATTCATCAAAGTGAAGTCTTTCATCAACATTTGTGTTTTCACGGGGACAGAACGGAGGACAAGCAGGAGACCAGATCCGGGTAGACGACGACGGGCAAGAAAATCCAGAGGGCGAAGCCAAAGCAGGGCTTGAAGAGGTCGTCAGGATAGAGAACCAGGAGATCAGAATTCCAAATAGGTTCTAGATGGAAATCCAGCTCGGTGACAGGAAGCAGCCCCAAGTTCATTAAACAGGCAGAATCCAGCAGGAGCCCAAAAACAGGGTAGCAGATCAAGGTTCGGTCAACAGGCAGAATCCAGGAGGAGCCAAAAACGGGCCCGGCAAAGAGGTCAGATGGGAACAGGCAGGTTCAGTGGTTGAGAGAGAGAACAGGTCAGGATCAGGTTATCAGAAACAGTAAGGTTCGAGAGAAAAAACTGGCGCTGATGAATGGTTACCAGGCTGGTTAAATAGAAGCAGGAGCAGGTCGATCAGATGAACAGTAACAAGAAACTCGGTGGAGATAGATGGGTGAATGAAATGACAAATTATTTATTCTTTAATTTTCTTTATTCTTTTATTAAAGGAGAAGTTCGGTTTTTTACACTTTAAGCCCATTTTCTGTAGTGTCCAGGATGAAATCGAATGATCGACACCAATAGTTTGACAATTGCTCCTGTCTCTGCTTTTTGGCTCATTTAGAATCACCCCCTGGCTGCTTTAGAATGGCT
>NW_015150875.1:732606-738682 GCF_000732505.1 Cyprinodon variegatus | reverse complement strand
TTTTGGTGTCGATCATTCGATTTCATCCTGGACACTACAGAAAATGGGCTTAAAGTGTAAAAAACCGAACTTCTCCTTTAAAAAGGCACTGGGCTTTCTTTGAATTGGATAATTCCAAAGAGTCTGGCAAAAGAGCAAGATAATTAAGAAACATCATACACATTGGTTAAATTTGAGCAAATGTATACTTTTGAACTAATCATTTAGCCAAAGTAAAAATATTACTTAGAAAGAACTCTGGTTTTGTTCTACATTATTACACCAAATTTAAGAAATGTATCATATATATAACCGGAATTTCTAAATTGTTTATCCTTCCCCAAGTGCAAAGATTACACCAAAATAGAAAAGGTGTTCCTCTGTTTCTATGTCTGTGCTGCAGACAGTGCACTCATTCTCCCCACTATTACCTTTACAATAAAAAAAAAAAATCCCCACTGGTATAAATGCTGTTCATTTTAAATGAACTTCTTTTGGATTGGATTTGATAGGGAACCTATGCATGGCCAAAGCGCCATTCTTGCAAGCCTGTCTTCTTTAATTAGGTCTTCCATGAACCTGATTCCAATGTCTCTACAGACCTGTAAATTATTTGTCATTCTCCAAAGTCCATCTCTGTGGTGTCCTCTTGTAAATTGGGCAATTACATATCTCGTACGATTTTGTATTTGGATACACTCTATCCACACTGTCATCCATATTTTGCTTCAAGAGAGGGTCTGTTTGCCCAAGGAGCTCCATCATGTAACGTCTGATGTCCTCAGCTATCGCCTCTTTCATATCTTTGATTCTGAGATTCCATCTTTGCTAATATTTCTCCTGCTCTCTGAATTTTTCTTGGAGCTCATTATTCTCTGTCTTCATATGCTCCAGCTCCCTTTCTAACACCATCACGGTAGCTTTGCAGTCTTTTATTTCCACAGCATCAAACTCGGTTGCTTTAGCTAGGCTAACATGCTGCAGGTCTGCGTTAACTTTGTATTACGCACCTCCAGGTGTTTTTCTTGATTTTCGAGCTTTGCGGATAACGTGTTGATATCAGCTAGAATAGCTAAAAGCTACTGGGAAGTCTTTTTGATCTGAGTGGTGAACTATCTGTGAGAAAGTAAGTTTGTCTGAGGACTAAAGACAGACACAAGTGCTGATGCTGCCATATTTAGCCAGACTCTCTGATAACTTAGCTAGTAATCTTGTCGAACATTTCCGGCTATACATACAGAAACTTTCAATATGGGGTAACATGACAACCAGCACTGACCAAAATAACATTAAAGTTCAAATTTACCTGTTGATTAAATTTTGGCAGATGGCCGGATCTTTAGTTTGCTGAATTATTTGTTAAAATCAATGCAAAATGCTTCATTAGAAGATTTCATTTTGTTGAGACTATCAAGCAAAAGAATATTTTCATTAAAATGCTGTTCATGACTGGGCATTTATCTGACCTTTTGCAAAAAATGTGGCATTTGCAGGCATTTGCAGCCGTTACATGATGGCGTGGCTTAAACTAAACACCAACCAGTTAATGCTCCAATCAGAGAACATAAATATGTCCACAAGATACACTGGCAATGTTATTTTACTGCTTTTTATTTTTAATATAACACCCACACTATTGAATTAACACTGCACCTAAGATTTTAAAACTGGCATTTTTACTATGTAAATAATGGGGATGTCATGTTGGGCTTCACTGACTTAACCCACATGCAGAACACACTACGGAGACAGGGGTAAAAATTCAATGGTTTATTGAAGAAGCACAAACACGTAATCACAGATTCAGGTATAAGCCCGGGACAAACTTCACGAGGGTTCTCTGTAGAGAAGGGAGAGTTTGGTTAGCCAGGCGTCTGGGGTAGCTTGACTGAGTTTGATGTTATTTCTATACCTGAAGGTACAGACACGAAGAGAGGGGGAACCAGTTGGGTCCAGAGCTTGTGGGTTCAGCAGAGGGTTTACAGCGGCAGCACTTGTCTTCAGACTTGAGTGTGATCTCAGACCTTGAGGGTTTGCCAGAGTTCTCTCCTGAGAACTGGATTCAGATCCAAAAGCGACTCTTCAGGTTTGGCTCGTGAGGGCAGGCGCACAGCTCTAGGAAGCAAGGAGGACATAGACAGATTAGATCTTAAGCAATATTCAGTAGGTCGGAAGATCAGACTAGCAGGCCTGGCTCAGGTCCTGCTAACCATAACTTGGCAACACTCTGGCACTGAAGACAGGTCTGGCCGCTGCTTGAGTAGCTGGTCTCCTGATGGGAAGATGAGCCTCAGGTGTGCAGGTGGCTCCAGCTCAGGAGACCCAGGGCGCCCTCTGCTGGAGAAAGGTGGCAGAACTCCAGATCCCAACAGTACCCCCCCTCAACGACCGCCTCCTGGCGGTCCAGAGGAAGTGGACGGGCGGGAGCCATTGAACTCGTCAATTAGTGACTGGTCCAATATGTAGGATCGGGGAACCCAGGTGCGGTCGTCCAGACCGTAGCCCTCCCAATCCACCAGGTATTGCCAGCCGCGGTCCCGGCGGCGGGAGTCTACGATCCGGCAGACTGTTTAGGCCGGATGACCATCAATTTCCCGGGCGGGTGGAGGGGAGTCGGACGGAGGGCAAAGTGGACTAGTGACTACGGGTCTGATCTGGGACACATGGAACGTGTGGTGGATCCGGAGGGTAGGAGGCAGGGTCAGACGGACAGCAGATGGACTGATGACTTGGGCAACCTTGTACGGACCTATGAACCTGGGGAAGAGTTTCTTGGACATGGATTTGAGGGGTATGTCTCGTGTGGACAACCATACCTCCAGACCAGGCGTGTATTTGGGTGCGGGGCGTCGTCTTCGGTCCGCAAACCTCTTATTTTGGGCTATGGTTCTGTTGAGTGCTGATCTGGTTTCGTCCCATACACTATGGCAACGACGGATGTGGTGGTTGACAGATGATACTGAGATCTCCTTTTCGTCATCGGGAAACAGTGGAGGTTGATACCCTATGGAGATTTGGAAAGGTGACAGACCGGTAGCAGATGATTTCTGGGAGTTATGGGCATATTCGACCCACGGCAGGTACTGACACCAGTCAGTTGGGTTTGTGGACGTGAGGCAGCGGAGAGTGGCCTCCAACTCCTGGTTCATCCTCTCTGTTTGACCGTTTGACTGCGGGTGATAACCAGAGGTGAGGGACACTTTAGAGTCAAGGGCGGAACAAAAAGCTTTCCAAACCTGGGAAATGAACTGGGGACCTCGATCAGACAATATCTCCTGCGGAATACCATGCAGGCGGAAAACGTGCTTCACCAGAAGCTGAGCGGTCTGGAGGGCAGTGGGCAGTTTCCTAAGAGGAACCAGATGACAGGCCTTGGAAAAACGGTCAATTATGGTAAAAATGGTTGACATACCCTTGGATACTGGGAGACCGGTGACGAAATCCACTGCGATGTGGGACCAAGGGCGAGGTGGAACAGGCAGAGGTTGCAGCAGACCAGAAGGTGGTTGATGGACTGGTTTATTTCTTGCACAAATGGGGCAGGCCAAAACGTACTCCTTCACGTCCTTGTGAAGGGACGGCCACCAAAAACGCCGGGTAATAAGAGCGATTGTTCTGCTGATACCTGGATGGGCAGAAAACTTAGATGCATGCATCCACTGAATGAGCCGAGATCTGACTGAAGTTGGAATAAAGGTTTTGTTAGGAGGTCCATTTCCAGGGTCGGGTTCAGTAACCAGGGCTAAGTTAATCAGATCAGTTATTTCCCAAGAGACGGCTCCTACAGTACAGGTGGTTGGGAGAACAGTTTCAGGAATCTCAGGTTTGTCGGACGAATACAGGCGAGAAAGTGAGTCTGCCTTGATGTTCTTGGAACCAGGTCTGTAAGATATTATCAGGTTAAATCTGGAGAAGAACAAAGACCAACGAGAGTGGCGTGGGTTAGATCACTTGGCAGACTGGATGTACGACAGGTTTTTATGGTCGGTCCAAACCAGGACAGGATGTTCAGCTCCCTCGAGCCAATGTCTCCACTCCTCCAGCGCTAGTTTTGTGGCTAGTAACTCTCTGTCACCAACGTCGTAATTCTGCTCTGCTGGAGAAAGTCTGCGTGAGAAAAAGGCACAAGGATGAGTCTTTTGATCTGAATCAGATTGTTGAGACAAGACAGCTCCTACACCAGAATCAGATGCGTCCACCTCTAATATAAATTGCTTAGAGGGGTCAGGTTGGATCAAAATAGGAGCACTGGAAAAAAGAGCCTTGAGTTTGTTAAAAGCCACATCGGCTTCTGCGGACCAATGGAATGATTTTTTGACTGAAGTCAGAGCTGTGAGAGGCTGAGCTGTCTGACTGTAGTTCCGGATGAATCGACGATAGAAGTTAGCAAACCCCAGGATCCAGACCTTGAGGGTTTGCCAGAGTTCTCTCCTGAGAACTGGATTCAGATCCAAAAGCGACTCTTCAGGTTTGGCTCGTGAGGGCAGGCGCACAGGTCTAGGAAGCAAGGAGGACATAGACAGATTAGATCTTAAGCAAGGAGGACATAGACAGATTAGATCTTAAGCAATATTCAGTAGGTCGGAAGATCAGACTAGCAGGCCTGGCTCAGGTCCTGCTAACCATAACTTGGCAACACTCTGGCACTGAAGACAGGTCTGGCCGCTGCTTAAGTAGCTGGTCTCCTGATGGGAAGATGAGCCTCAGGTGTGCAGGTGGCTCCAGCTCAGGAGACCCAGAGCACCCTCTGCTGGAGAAAGGTGGCAGAACTCCAGATCCCAACAGGTGAAAGGGATACCGCTAAATACAGGAAAATAAATTGAATTTGTTTTTGTTAAAGAATGGATAGGACCTGAGATACATTTGAAGGCTGAACCTCTAGTGGAACATCAATATTTATGTATGGAGATGTCACTTCTTTTAAAATTCTCATTTGCATCTGTTTTGTTGAACTAATTTCTAGCCCTGAGCCCAGCATTTTTGGCTGAATAAATAAGATTATCTTTTCTTGTACAGCCCTTTACCCCCGTCTGAAAAGTTTGGTTTTAAGTCTTTCAGCGGTTGTCAATAACAGAGGGACATTATTTTTGCACCTCACGTCTTTGTGCTTTTGTATAAGACCTTTTGGGTTTTTATGGGGATCCATAGACTGATAAATGCAAGGGAGAAGGTTGGAGATAAAAAATACATAAATAAATAAATACAGTTGGTTCATTTGTCTTATTCTCCTTTCAGAAAAAAGTCACCTGGAAATTGAAGCACGGTATGCTATTAAAGAATCTCATTCCACAATGGAGGTAAACAGCAGTTTTTTACAAGAAAGAATTATGAACAATACTGTACCTGTTATTAGACTAGAAAACATATTTATATTTACATATTTATTCTAAGGAAAACAGTAAAGAAGAAGAAAAATATAATCCTGCAGCCCAGACATGTGCTGACGATGTGGCTGCGAATCATTGTAACGGTACAGATGGTAAAGGTCAGTGTAATCAATTTAAAAAATGCAAATTAAGATTTGTAGTCTGTGTCTTCATGTTGTTATATAATTGTTTTTATACTTTGTTTGTTTTTTACCCTCAAAGCTCTTTGTCAGCCTCCGGAGACTCCTGTTGGGCCATTGGACAGCCAAGACCTGTCCAGCACCAGTGATTCTGTCAGTAGACAAAATATTCATGAAGTAGGAAAAGGTAAGATTATATATCCCCTCATCATCTAAGTTGATTAAAAAGCAAAACATATTTTTATTTTGCAGTAAACATAAATTTGTCTGTTTGATAAATTCTGAGCCTGATATTAACCGCTTACAACTCAACATGTAATTGGTTAGTATTTGTTGTAGGAAAAATGTTTTTACCTATCTAATCCAGTTAAAGCTGCAGTCTGTAACATTGAGAAGAGAGCAGACTTCGACTGAAAATTTGAAGAAAAACAGGTTTCACGCCACTCCCCCACCCTCTCTGCTTCACTCATGCCCCACCTCCAAGCTCCACCCCTCTCACAGCATCTGCGCGGCTACCGCATGCGACCTGAAGCGTCCAAGCAGCGTATGCGGCAGCTTTAAACCCACCTGATATTAAGTTGAACGATTGGA
>NW_015150875.1:715652-732415 GCF_000732505.1 Cyprinodon variegatus | reverse complement strand
ACAGGTTACATATCACATGTACTGCTGTCTGGGCATAGGGACAGTTTTAGCCAATATGACAAAAAAAATTTAAAAAACTTACAGACTTCAGCTTTAACAAAGGAAGAGATCGATAGTAATTCACCCAGTCTGCACTTTATTTATCTTTCTAGCAAATAGAGAAATAGGAAATCATAGCAGCCCTAATAGCTCCATGTTCCGCCCTGTTCTAACTGGGCAAGGTTTTTCTCACTAACTTAAAGTCTGCAAAGCTGAGCTGTGAAGGTTTTCCCACAGAGGTTAGCAAAACAACTTAGAAACATTTTAGGAAACAGTTCATTTATTAAATTAAACTTGAAGAGAAATAGTGTGGTATTTTTAAAACAGAGGAGGAAAAGAAAAGATGTTCCTCTGTTTCTATGTCTGTGCTGCAGACAGTGCACTCATTCTCCCCACTATTACCTTTAGAATAAAAAAAACAAAAAAAACGGTATAAATGCTATTCATTTTAAATTAACTTCTTTTGGATTGGATTTGAGAGGGAACCTAAGATAATTAAAGCTAATATTTTTTATATTCGTCAAAGTGAATTCTTTCATCAATATTTGTGGTTTCATGGGTTCACAGAGGAGGAAAAGAAAAGATGTTCCTCTGTTTCTATGTCTGCTGCAGACAGTGCACTCATTCTCCCCACTATTACCTAGCAATAGTGGTAGTAATACTATTAGAAATGTTCTTAACTGAATTATAAGTAATATTCTGATAATTTTGAATTAAAGCCTTCTTTAGTTGGAGCAATTTACTCTGATGACAAATTAAAATCCCTGATCAACCCAAAATTACTGATTGACCACCCGCTGTGAGATCATACTGATTGTAGTCACATTTTTATTCAATAACACATAAGGAGATTATACATTTTTTAAATGATTGGGTGTCATAGCTTTTACAAAATTACCTGAAAATGTATATAAACAGGAAATCTATGCATGAGTGCCATTTCAAGCAAACACGCAGGACTTGCTGACCCAAATGCACCCTTAAACACTTTTCCTAAGCACTGACCCTCTATTTGGGCCGTCCTGTGGAGGGTTCACCACATTAAGGACTGTCCCAAACCACGTAGTGGTTAGGGTGAGGGGACCGTTCAAGTGAGTTTGCATCAGTGCAGGACTGCTGAATTTTTGAAAAAGAAAAAAAAAAGTCAATAATTCTAAAAAGGAAAGGCCCTCATTAAGGTGTCACTGTGTGGCCATGGCAAGAACGCTTTTCACTGCTTTCCATTAATATTGGAGGGAAGGGGGAATCCGACTCTCATTTATACCCCTCCACCTTTAATTAAGGTGCTTCGTACAGCTGCAAGTGTGTCTTCATTGGGAGTGGTACTTGATATATAAGTGGATGGGAGCAAAGAGGCAAACATGTAAATATAAACCTTCCAGGCTGACTGGGGGAGAAGTCTTGGGATCGAATGTTGCTGATATAGGTTGGTAATTAATAACGTTGCTAATAGCCGTAGTCTAAATTACTAAATTGATGAAAGACAACTGGATTTTTAACAGCAGGATTCAGGAGTTCAACCCTTTTAGTAAGAGGCTAAAATACTTTTATATATAATAAAATAAATATATTATATATAATAATCATTAATCTGATAATAATTAATTAGTTTAATCCTTCATTTGAATTACTTTTTAATCAACTATAACTTCCAGGTCTAGTTATTTAATATATTCATAATCTTTGGGTAAACTTTCACAACATGAGGACAATGACTCCTAAACAAATGTAATAAATAAAAGTTTTACACAACTTAAAAATATACTGATAAAATCACTATCAAGAGTCAGAAATTAATTGCTTTATCATCTGTAAAAATGTCAGTTTTAAGTTGATTTGAAAGGATATAATATTTATATAAAGTCCACCTTTAAAATTTTAAGGAAAAACATTTAATAAAATATTTTTCATCATGATTTGGATTCACATTTTTAGATTCACCTTTGATTGTGTTTGTATTCCACAGAGACTTGCCTGAAAGGCTTTTTGGAGGATCTGAGGTTGCAGGAGTTCTACAGAGAGAAGATGTCACTCAAGAAGATCCTAGAGCTTGATAAGAAGACCATTACTGATGAACCAGCAAAGGGCAAATCTGATCTTCCCTGGTATTTCTTAAAGAAACTGATGATGAATAATGTGACAGCAAGAAATACGTGTATCTCTGAATCACAGGGTGCAGAGTTAGATTCTAGTGATTACTTTAATAGTATCAACACAGATGACATGGTAAACCCTCTTGACTTAATCACTGCTCTCTTTCTGTGCTCTGATGGTTTTGTTAATCAATATCTGGTTTTAAAAATGTCCATGTGTCAGTTCTCAGTTCCACTGCTGCTTCCAAACTGTGATACAAAGCAGTGCACCCTCATGCTGTGGGCCATGAGAGACATTGTTAAGAAGTACAGACCTCCAGATCTTACTGAATCAAAGGCGTTCATAGAAGAAAGAATAGTTACTTCTGAACTTCCAATGGTCTCTTTGGTGAGACTGGGTGAGTGCTCCATGTCCAAATCAGAGATCCTCAATAATCTCCTGAGTAACCCTTGGCAGAACCATGACACCTTTGTTCACCGCAACATGCAGTGTGGTGCCACTCCAAAACGAATATCCAATGGACTGACTGAAATGACCTGGTACCTTCCCTGTGGAAACAAAAACATGGACATTTTCAGTGAGCCAGTAGCTATAGCTAACCTTCGTGGTGACATAGCTTCATTTGAAACACAATTCTCCTTTTTGTGTCACACATCTGCTGCTGTTTTTGTGTTCTTTGATGAGCTGGAGCAGCTGGAGCAAGAGTTCAAACTGCTGACTGACAGAAACCACAAAGAAAATATTTACTTAGTGGGAAACCAAAATAGCAAAAACTTTACCCCAGATAGCCTAAAAAAAATAGCAAACAAACTGGGGTTGACTAAGAGCAGAATCATCATAAAAACAAAGAAGATAAATGATGCTGACTTTGTCAACTGTTTGAAGAACAGTGTGAGCAATGTACTTACCAACACAAAACATAGGATGTCAGTAGAGCAGATGGCTGACATTGCACGTTACCTGGGAATTTTAGTTGATGAGGATTCTCCAGAATGTCAGGATGGGAAGAAAAAAGCAGATGCCATCACTGCAGAGATTAAAGACACATTAAAATACAAAGAGGAACAGTTTCCTTTTCAAGGCCAAATATGGAAGGAACTGACTTTCTTGGAAAAGGAAGAATTTCGTCTCCGAAAAGTTGGATCTGAAAACATTGAAAACTATAAAAGTAATCTTAGAATGAAAAAAGAAGAGCTCCGTCAGAAACAGAACTGCTATGCTATGTCAAATGTAATGGCACGCTTCATTACTGCAATATCCAGCCCAGAGAGAGAGAGGGGTTATTTTCTGAAATGGATGAGAATGAACCTTGATGACTTGTCTCGAGAAAAACTTTCTGACCTTCGGGCTCTTTATAAGAAAATATCCAAGGACTCTGAGAACAAAAATGAAATCAAAGAAATTGACCAACAACTTTCCAATAGCTCACTGGGAGTTGAACACTTGTTCCGTGAAATGGGTCAGATCTACGAAGCTTCTCTTTCTCTTCCTGAAAATAACCCATCACGCCAACAACTGCAACATCTGCCTAAACTCTGTGCTCAGTTGTTGCTGGATGGATTTCCTCTTGAGCTTGTAGATGGAGATGNATTTTCTTTTTTTTCTCGAATTGATATTATAAAACTGGTATCGAAAAAAGTATCGTTCAGGAACCGGTATCGAAGTGAAGGTATCGGTATTGGTACCGGAACCGAAAATTTTTGAACAATACCCAGCCCTAGCTGCAGCAGAGAGAGGAGAGTTCATCCAGCTTTGTTTACCTAAATCTAACCACCGAACAGAGGGCCCCAAATGCTGTTTGCTAAAGGGGCCGTTAGAAGCAGCCAGACCCGGGACTACCTCTGCCTGAGAGGGAGGCTGAGAGCAGCTGCTACAATGAGGGACGTCGTTACAAGCTAACCCTTGTAGTTAAAAGGGGGATGTCCCAGCTACCGTGAGTTATAAAACTAAGCCCCTTACAAAGTTGCCTCTTATTGTTGCATCGGATTAATCCAAATCTTTTGGAGAGCTGCTGTTTGACGAACCAACTGGACCGAAGAAAGGGGCCTGCAGAAACCGAACCGAGGTGAAAGCCTTCCATCCCACTGAGCCTAAATAGTAACATCCATCCCCCCCCCCTTCTATCTGACCCTTAATGAGTGCTCTGCTTCTGTGAACTAGGTAGAATAGATGGTCGTGTTTGTGTTTTATTTGAAATGAGCTTTCTGATTCAACTGCTGACGGGTTTAAAAGGTTTACCTGAATGCCAGTGCTCACTGCATAGACTGAACGAGCCACGTGGGTCTAATAAATATGCTCCAGTGGACTGGCTAACATCGTGAGCGAACCTTTTCTTAGTTTCAGCTGTATCCATCCGGACCAGACCCCCTGGGACCAGCTAAACTAACCCACTTCTCATCACAGTTTAATGCATTCCTGAGTCATAATTTCTGCTTATACTCAACAGTGTTTAGTGTTTGTGTAGATATTAGAGATTATATTGTTTGCCGGTAGTTATTAAAGGTACCATTGTATTTTTAACCCGTGGTCTCTTGTGTTTATTTAACACAGAGAACAATTTATCACTCAGACTGGATTCACTCTTCTTTCAGTATTATCCGAATAAACAGAGGCATATTTATTTGGTTGGTGATTAATAACGTTGCTAATAGCCATAGTCTTAATAACTAAATTGGTGAAAGACAACTGGATTTTTAACAGCCAGATTCAGGAGTTCAAACTTTAGGAGTAATAATAATAATAATAATACATTTTATTTAAAAAGGCGCCTTTCTGGACACTCAAGGTCACCGTACAAAACATAAAAAGTGTCAGAAAAAATAAAAATAATAATTATAAAGACATTTAAAAACATTTNAAGAACCTACGAGACAGAAAGCTGCTCCTAGAACAGCTGAATGAGATGACACAGGCAGCAGCTAAAATGGAAAAGAAAGAGAAGAACAAGAAATTCACTGATGTCATGGAGTACAATCCAGACACTGGGAACTGCTACATTCCTGGACTCTGGAATGGAAACCCACCAATGGCACCAGTTAATGCAGGATACAGTAAGGCCGTCTATGAGCTCAAGAAAAACATCATCCAGCTACTGGAAAAGTGTGGGTCAACTTCTAATAACATCTTGGAGTTCAGAGAGTGGATAACCAGCCTGTGGAACGCAGTAAAACATGAAAACTTCATCTTCAGCTTCAGAAACAGTCTGGTAGCTGATGCATACATGAGGCTCTGCACAGAGTACAACAAATGGGAGTCGGAGTTCAAAAAAGAAATGTACAACTGGGTTACCAAAGCAGAAACTAGAATTTCTAATTTTGGCAGAGTTGCTGCAACAACTGACATATCTGACATGGAGGAATTTGTCACCGTGTTAGAAAGTGAAGCAGTCAGAGAGCTGATAAAGTTGGAGGCAATGATTCTTGAGAACCTGAAGAAATACTTTGAGCAGCCAGAAGTTCATGTTTACCTGGTTGAAGGATACAGAGAGGAATTATCTAACAGCATAAAGAGTCTTAGAGGACAAACAGAAAGATCAGTGTTTAAGCAGCTCAGAGTAGCAGCGGACATCAAACAGGGAAAGCAAGAACGGAAAGTTTTAAAATCAAAACCACCTACACAGAAGAACTTGAAAGAGCAGTCTGTTTAAATTCATGAGGGTCAAAAGAAAAAATTTAAAAATGACAGAGAGCTAGAGGAAAGTTTTGACAGGATGTGGACTAAAACATTGAACACCTTGACTTTTGCTGCACAGAAGACTTTAAATGTTTATGATAGGGTTTACCATCAGCTACAAACAAATATTTCACCCAAAGGAAGCCAATGCCTCTGAACTGCTAAGTAAGAAAAGACTTCAAGACTGTGGATTGGAGCCCTTTTAAATACACACCTAAAGGAGTGCATAAAAACATCAAAGTTACTTGGATAGGATGGTGGTCTGAGAAGGATATAGTAAAGGAGAGACAAAAAAATGCAAACAGCATCATTGCTGATTGCTGTAATTTTTTGTTTAGAAAAATGAAAAAGAAAACAAATTATCATGATACTTACATCCAGGAGATCCTTCACATCATTGATGAGAAGCTGAACAATGATGATATTAACAGGGACATTGACTTTGAGGTTTCTCTGAAGCAGCACATCTGTGGATTTGCTGCTAGAGAGTTTCAAAAGATGCATGAAGATTTTATACAAGAAAATGATCCTAAGAGATGGCTGCAGGAAAACAAGGAAAAGTTCTGCACTGATTTCAAAGATGTGTTCAATGAGCGAGATCAGTGCCAGAAGAAAGCTGAAGAATTCACCAACCAATGTCTGAAACCTGCTGTGAAGGACTTTGTCTATCGTTCTCTTGGTTCTGATATTGTTGATAAAATGCTGAAAAAAGAAGAATTCAGCACACGGATGTCATTCAAGTATTTAATTTTACTGGATTTGATTGAAAAAAGCAACTTCAAAAACCTTCAGAGATGCATTTACTCATATGAAGATTATGTAAAAGTTTGGATACGTGATAGAATTAAGGAAAGTTTCTCCTCTGAGCTCTCAGTATGTGAGTTGGAGAACAGACGTCTTCAGTCCTGCATCAACCACATACATGCTGCCATAGAAAAAGCAAAAGTAGAAAATACTGCAGATATTTTCAACAAATGTCTTCAGACTATCAAAGAACTTGGTGATAAACTGGTAATTTCCCAGGATGCTCTCAATGCCTTTATGGTTCTGAACAAGGCTGACCAGGAACAGTTTGCTCACTGGCTCAGTGAGTGTGTGGAGGAAATGAAAGAAGCTCTTAGGGAGAAGTTTAAAAAAATAGACTTTGAAACAAATGGAAATATGTCATGAACAAGTACAACAAGGAATTTTCCGAAGCATATAAAGCAGAACCTACTGACATTCCTGATGCTTGGAAGAAAATCACAGTACAGCAGGCAAAGAAAAGTCTAAGGCAATCATTCAGCATCAGGTGAAATCATGATGTCTAGTTGGACGACCAAGGGCCGGATTTATCAAGATCCAATTTTGCGTGCAGTAATTTGCGCTCGCAAACTGGAATTTNAAAACATTTTAAAAATACAGAGGCTGTGACAGTGAAATTGATATTTTTAAAGAGAATAAGCAATCTTGAACAGATGGGTTTTGAGTTGCATTTTAAAATGGAGAATTGAGTCCGTATTTCGAAGTTGAGGTGGTAGAGAGTTCCAGAGGCGGGGGGCAGAGCGGCTGAATGCTCTGCTCCCCATGGTAAGAGGCTAAAATACATTATATATAATAATCATTAATCTGATAATAAATAATTTGTTTTACCCTTCATTTGAATGACCTATTAATCAAGTATAACTTCCAGTTCTAGTTATTTAATATATTCATAATCTTTTGGTAAACTTTCACAACATGAGGGACAATGACTTCTAAACAATTATAATAAATAAAGGTTTAACACAACTTAAACAAAAACAAAACCTTATCTTGTATACTAGTAAAATCACTATACAGAGTCAGAAATTAATTGCTTTATCATCTGTAAATGTTTCAGTTTTAAGTTGATTTTAAGGATCTAATATTTATAAAAAAATCCACCTTTAAAATGATAAGGAAAACCATTTAATAAAATATTGTTCATCATGTGTGGATGCTCATTTTTAGATTCACCTTTGATTGTGTTTGTATTCCACAGATACTTACCTGAAGAGCTTTTTGGAGGATTTGAGGTTGCAGGAGTTCTACAGAGAGAAGATGTCACTCAACAAGATCCTAGAGCTTGATAATAAGACCATTACTGATGAACCAGCAAAGGACAAATCAGATCTTCCCTGGTATTTCTTAAAGAAACTGATGATGAATAATGTGACAGCAAGAAATACGTGTATCTCTGAATCACAGAGTGCAGAGTTAGATTCTATTGATTACTTTAATGATATCAACACAGATGACACGTTAAACCCCCTTGACTTAATCACTGCTCTCTTTCTGTGCTCTGATGGTTTTGTTCAACAAGATCTGGTGTTAAAAATGTCCATGTGTCAGTTCTCAGTTCCTCTGCTGCTTCCAAACTGTGATACAAAGCAGTGCACCCTCATGCTGTGGGCCATGAGAGACATTGTTAAGAAGTACAGACCTCCAGATCTTTCAGAATCAAAGGGCTTCATTGAAGAACGAATAGTTACTTCTGAACTCCCAATGGTCTCTTTTGTGAGACTGGGTGAGTGCTCCATGTCCAAATCAGAGATCCTCAATAAACTCCTGAGTAACTCTCAGCAGAACCATGACACCTTTGTTCACCGCAACATGGAGTGTGGAGACAGTCCAAGAGTAATATCCAATGGACTGACTGAAATGACCTGGTACCTTCCCTGTGGAAACAAAAACATGGACATTTTCAGTGAGCCAGTAGCTATAGCTAACCTTCGTGGTGACATAGCTTCATTTGAAACACAATTCTCCTTTTTGTGTCAGACATCTGCTGCAGTTTTTGTGTTCTTTGATGAGCTGGAGCAGCTGGAATCACAGTTAGAACTGCTGGCTAACAAAAACCACAAAGCAAAGATCTTCTTGGTAGGAAACCAACAAAACAAGAACTTGAGTATTGATGCTTTTAAAAGGTTAGCAAACAATCTTGGGAAAACAAACATTCTAATTAAACAAAAACAAACAAATGATGCTACTTTCATCAAAGGGCTGAGAAAAGCAATCGGGGATGTGGTTTATGATCCTCAGATGAAGATATCAGTAGAGAAGATGGCTGACATTGCACATGAACTGGGAATAGAAGTTGATGAGGATTCTAAAGAATGTCAGGAAGGGAAAAAAAATGCAGATGCCATCACTGCAGAGATTAAAGACATCTTCGAATACAAAGAGGAACAGTTTCCTTTGCAAGGCCAAATATGGAAGGAACTGACTTTCTTGGAAAAGGAAGAATTTCGTCTTCGAAATGTTGGATCTGAAAACATAGAAAACTATAAAAGTAATCTTAGAATGAAAAAAGAAGAGCAGCGTCAGAAACAGAACACCTATGCTGTGTCAGATGTAATGGCACGATTCATTAAAGCAATATCCAGCCCAGAGAGAGAGAGGGGTTATTTTCTGAAATGGGTGAGAATGAATCTTGATGACTTGTCTCAAGAAAAACTTTCTGGCCTTAGGGTGAAGTACAAAGAGAAGTACAGTGACTCTGAGCACAAACAAGAGATCAAAGAAATTGACCAACAACTTTCCAATAGCTCACTGGGAGTTGAACACTTCTTCCGTGAAATGGGTCAGATCTACGAAGCTTCTCTTTCTCTTCCTGAAACTGATCCATCACGTCAACAACTGCAACATCTGCCTAAACTCTGTGCTCAGTTGTTGCTGGATGGATTTCCTCTTGAGCTTGTAGATGGAGATGCTTCCAACATACCTCTCAGATGGGTGAGTGATGTTCTCTATCAGCTCAATGACTTGGTGTCTCCTAAGAACAAGATAGTGGTCGTCACAGTTCTTGGAGTTCAGAGCACAGGGAAATCCACCCTCCTGAACACCATGTTTGGAGTGCAGTTTGCAGTCAGCAGTGGTCGATGCACTAGAGGTGCCTTCATGCTGCTCATCAAAGTCAATGAAGACTACAGAAATATTCTAAACTGTGACTTTATGATGATCATCGACACTGAAGGCTTAAAGTCTCCTGAACTCGCTCAACTGGACAACAGCCATGAACATGACAATGAGCTGGCAACACTTGTTGTTGGCCTGAGTGATGTCACCATTATCAATATTGCAATGGAGAATTCAACAGAAATGAAAGACATCCTGCAGATAGTGGTGCATGCTTTCCTCAGGATGAAGGAGGTTGGCAAAAAGCCCAGATGTCAGTTTGTTCACCAGAACGTTTCTGATGTTTCAGCTCATGAGAAGAACCTACGAGACAGGAAGCTGCTCCTAGAACAGCTGAATGAGATGACCCAGGCAGCAGCTAAAATGGAAAAGAGAGAGAAGAACAAGAAATTCACTGATGTCATGGAGTACAATCCAGACACTGGGAACTGCTACATTCCTGGACTCTGGAATGGAAACCCACCAATGGCACCAGTTAATGCAGGATACAGTGAGGCTGTCTATGAGCTCAAGAAAAACATCATCCAACTGCTGGGAAAGTGTGGGTCAACTTCTAATAATATCTTGGAGTTCATAGAGTGGATAACCAGCCTGTGGAAAGCAGTAAAACATGAAAACTTCATCTTCAGCTTCAGAAACAGTCTGGTAGCTGATGCATACATGAGGCTCTCCACAGAGTACAACAAATGGGAGTGGGAGTTCAAAAAAGAAATGTACACCTGGGTTACCAATGCAGAAACTAGAATTTCTAATTTTGGTACAGTTGCTGCAACATCTGACACATCTGACATGGAGGGCTTTATCAGTGAGTTAAAAAGTGAAGCACTCAAAGAGCTGATGAAGTTGGAATCAATTATTCTTGAGAAGCTGAAGAAATACTTTGAGCAGCCAGAAGGTCATGTTTACCTGGTTGAAGGATACAGAGAGGACTTTTCAAACAGCATAAAGAGTCTTAGAGGACAAACTGAAAGATCAGTGTTTAACCAGCTCAGAGAAGCAGCAGACATCAAACAGGGAAAGCAAGAACTGGATAAAATTAAGACCAGCTATACAGAAAAAATTGAAAAAGCAGTTTGTGCTTTAATTGATGAGTGCCGTAAGAAAAAAGTTAAAATGACAGACAGAGAGCTTGAAGACAGTTTTGATAGGATGTGGACTAAAACATTGGACACCTTGTCTTTTGCTGCACCACAGACTTTAGATGTCTATGCCAGTGTTTACAGTCAGTTGCTAACAAAGCTTTCACCTAAAGGCGGCCATGCATGTGAACTGTTAAGTAAAAAAAGACTTAAAGACTGTGGATTGAAGGATTTTACCTACATACCTAAAGGATTGGGGAAAAACATGAAAGTTGCTTTGAAAGGATGGTGGTCTGAGAAGGATATAGTAAAGGAGAGACAAAAAAATGCAATCAGCATCATAGCTGATTGCAGTAAGTTTGTGTCAAGAAAAATGCAAAGGAAAACAAATTATCATGATACTTACATCCAGGAGATCCTTCACATCATTGATGAGAAGCTGAACAATGATGATGTTAACAGCGACACTGAGTTTGAGGTTTCTCTGAAGCAGCACATCTGTGGATCTGCTGCTAGAGAGTTTCAAAAGATGCACGAAGATTTCATACAAGAAAATGATCCCAAGAGATGTCTGCAGAAAAACAAGGAAAAGTTCTGCACTGATTTCAAAGATGTGTTCCATGAGAGAGATCAGTGCCGGAAGAAAGCTGAGGAATTCACCAACCATTGTCTGAAAACTGCTGTGGAGGACTTTGTCTATCGTTCTCTCGGTTCTGATATTGTTAATAAAATGCTGACAAAAGAAGAGTTCAGCACACGGATGTCCTTCCAGTATTCTATTTTACTGGATTTGATTGAAAAAAGCAACTTCAAAAACTTCCAGACATACGTTTGCAAATATGAAGATTATGCAAAAGTTTGGATACATCATAGAATTAAGGAGAGTTTCTCCTCTGAGTTCTCAGTATGTGAGTTAGAGGACAGACGTCTTCAGTCCTGCATCGATCACATAAATGCTGCCATTGAAAAAGCAAAAGCAGAGAAGACAGATAGTCTGAAGACATTTGTTGAAAATATCTGCAAAAAACTTGGTGATAAACTGGTTATTCCCCAGGATGCTCTCAATGCCTTTATGGTTCTGAACAAGGCTGACCAGGAACAGTTTGCTCACTGGCTCAGTGAGTGTGTGAAGGAAATGAAAGAAGCTCTTGGGAAGAAGTTTAAAAACACAGATTTTGAAACAAAACTCAGACAGCTCCATTTAAAACCACAGGATGAGCTTTTCAACAGAGTGGTTGGTTGTGGCAAACAATGTCCATTCTGTGAAATACCCTGTGATGCAGGAGGAGCAGCTCACAGTGAACACTTTGCTTCCCTGCATCGACCAATGGGTTTGGGTTGTTATAGGTGGGATGATTCAAAAAAACTTACAACTGACATCTGTTCTTCTTCTGTCATCAGTGACACATGTTTTCGCTGTAGCGCTACAAAAAATGAATGGCATCCTTACAAAGAATATAGGAAGATTTATTCAGACTGGAAAATTACTCCAGATTCAAGTTATGAGGCATCAGATTATTGGAAATATGTGATGAACAAGTACAACAAGGAATTTGCTGAAGCATATAAAGCAAACCCTGCAGACATTCCTGATGGTTGGAAGAAAATAACAGAAGAGCAGGCAAAGGAAAGTCTCAAGAAATCATTCAGCATCAAGTGAAATCATGATTGTCTAGTTAAAAGATTATAACTGGTTTTTGCATTTAGAGTACTTTTATATTTTTTCTTGAAAGCCCACCTAATTTATACTCAGGGTAAATCTATTTGAAGAATTAAGATTATTAATATTGTTATAATTGAATCAAGATTAAATTTAGGTCAGACTGCTTTGTGGGGACCTTAAAGGTGTGCTTTTTCAGATTTTTGGCTAAGCTTTTGTTTTTCTCAAAACTCTTAGCTGCTTACTAATGAAATGTATAATCTCAACTAATCGTATTAAAGAAATAAAGTGCAACACATCATACAAATAAAATGAAAACATGGTATTTCTGCATAGAACCTAGATGAGTCAAACATAAAATAGCTTTAGGTTTAGTGTTGTACTAAAAGCCACAGCACTATCCTAATCTTAGCCTACCTGTACTGATGTGGGAATTAAGTGAAATGTATGTATATGACTCTGAATCTGTCTCTGTTAGGTTGTGAAACTGATTATTTCTATGAACCTGATCTGCTTGCATTGAAAAAAACCTTCAGGTCAAATAGTTTAGGGTCAGTCTTAAACTGAATTAAGGAAAAAAATCGAAAAAGATGTTCTTGTACAGATTTTCTTTTAAGTTGGTTAATTTAATGTCAACCATTCTTTATGGCTTCAGTGATATATATGGAATTGTGTTGCCATGAAAACAATGATTTTCTTTGCCTTTGTATCATAAAAATAAACATTCAGATTTTAGTTTTGTTTAGTTATGTTTCTTATTTTGAGTTTTTCCTTTGTTTTTGTTACTTGCTCTGTTTTTCCTCTTTTTCACTTGTATTTGATTATTTTTGAAAGGTACAAATAATATCAGACAGAGCAAATTACAAAGAACATGTGGTAATTAATGACTGATATACATTATCCATTGTTTCCAAAGAGCTTCATATTTTGCTTGTTGCAACCTTATTATAAAAGTGTGTCTTTCTGTGCTGTGAATTTCCTCTACGATGTCCATCCAGTTTATACCGCTAGCGGGTTCTTTTTTATACCATTGTGTGGAATTAACTTTTTTGCTGCTGCCAACCGAATCTTAAATAAATAATGATTTTTCTTCTGAATCTCTGCTCCCTTTACTTGACTAAAATATGTCAGTATTTTCCTTGGGGTTCTGTACCTCAGTTTCTTATCAATTTCTTAGGCATTTTCTTCCCAAAATAGGGATGGATTGCAGCACCTCCAGAATATATGTGCATGACCCACATTCTGTTCTCCACACAGTCTCCAGCAGGAATGGTTTAAGGATAACAATGCCTTTTTTATCTTGGGAGTAAAAAAAAGACTAAATTTACAAAAAAAAATTCCAATTCCTAGAACTAGTAGTGGTAACCTGCGATTTACAAATAGTGTTCCACATAGGATCACTAATGTCCTCCTGTAGATGGTCTCTAATATACAGCATTGAGGTTTTCCCATTATCTATTAATTCTTTATACAGTGTTGATACCACTTTCCACTTTTGCTTTTATCTGCATCACTTAATATTTGTGTAATTGTATTAATTTCACCTGGGAGCACTGGGCTTATCTCTTTTAAATAATAGTCCTGTAGCTGAAGGTACATGTAAAAATCTTGATTTCCATTATGGAACTCCCTCTGTAGAGTTTGGACACTTAAAATTTGGCTTTTCTTGAGAATTTTTTTCCCGAATGTTTAATCCATTACTTGTCCATTCTTTAAATTTAAAATTTATTCTAAATGGTTTGAAATCTTTGTCATAGGCCAACTAGCTAAATAGACTAATTTCTTCCTCTAACTTAAATTCCAAGGTGATTTTCCTTAATTCTTTGTTTTGCTATTATTAATGGAAAAAGCTCTGTCTAGTTTGGTTTAAGGATAACAATGCCTTTTTTTTCTTTGGAGTAACAAAAAACTTACAAAATTTACAAAAAAAATTTCCAGTTCCTAGAAATAGTAGTGGTAACCTGCGATTTACAAATAGTGTTCCACATATCATCACTTATGTCCTCCTGTAGATGGTCTCTAATATACAGCATTGAGGTTTTCCTATTATCTATTATTTCTTTATACAGTGTTGATATCACTTTTATTTTTATCTGCATCACTTCATATTTGTGTTATTTTATTAATTTCACCTTGGAGGACTGGGCTTAACTCTTTTAAATAGTAGTCCCCTAGCTGAAGGTACATGTAAAAATCTTGATTTCCAAATGGAACTCCCTCTGCAGAGTTTGGACACTTAAAATTTGACCTTTTTTTTGAGAAATATTTCTAGAGAGTTTAATCCTTTACTTGTCCATTCTTTGAATTTAAAATTCATTCTAAATGGTTTGAAATCTGTGGCATAGGCCAACCAGCTAAATAGACTAATTTCTTCCTCTAACTTACATTTTAAACCAAATCTCCAAGGTGATTGAGTCCACTTTCTTTTCATTTTCCTTAATTCTCTGTTTTGCTATTATTAATGGAAAGAGCTCTATTCAGTTTCAGGCTGAGTCCTTTAAAGAGTTCAAAACACTGAGAGCTGCAATTTATCAGCTGTGAATTAGGACAGTCTAGCCTTGAGCAGCAGTCCAACTCTCACTTCTGTTGGGATCTGGAGGTCTGTCCACTTTCTCCACCAGAGGGCGTACTAGATCTCCTGGAGCCGGAGCTGATTGCAACCACCTGTCGCCTATCAGGAGATCTGTATTTAAGGAGGCAGAGGACTTCTCTCCAGTGCCAGAGTGTTTGCCAGTTAAGGTTAGCAAGCCTAAGCCAACCTGCCTGTCTGAATCTCTGACTCCCTGAAAACCAGAACCTGAACCTGATCTGTTTTCTCCTCTCTGCTTCCTAGATTGAACCTGTCTGAAACCTGAAACCCAGAAGAGTATCTCTGCCGGTAATCTGCCTGTCTGTTCTCTGAAGAACCCTGGAAAACTATTTCTGTCAAAGACCTGCCTGCCCGCTCTCTGAAGAAACCGGAAGGGAAACTCTAATCGGTAATCTGCCAACACTCAAACCAAAGCTCTGCCTCCGCCTAGCCCTCAGCCTGCCGACAGCCTCTGGACCCTCAAGGTTCCCCCTCAGCCGCTCAGCTCAACTCCTGTACAGGTACAGCCCTGCGCACTCTCATCCTGCAAATTACCTGGACCTCCACTAACTCCTCTGTCCCCCTCAGCAGTGAACCCACTTGTGACCAGTCCTGGACCTGTTAACTCTGTGTGCATTTCAGGATCCACTCGTGACCAGACGAGTTCCCCATGGGATCTGTTTATTTATTGTATTCCATCTTCTAAATAAACTTTTGAACTTTTATCCAGTCTCGGAGTGTTCTGCATGTGGGTTAGGCACCTGAAGCCAAACATGACAGAACACTCTGGCCAACAGACTAACCCAGCAGAATCACTCGGGAGGATATTGGAACAACAACAAACTCTGATTCAGAGCCACGACACCGCCCTCCGTGACCAAACAAACCGCTCTTTACAGGAGATAGTCTATCTGCAAAATGCTACTCCAAGAACGGAGCCCGCTCAATTTCCGGTTCAAGAGACTAATCCTCCACTCAGGTCAAAACCCGGTCCGTCATTTCCTGAATTCCGCCTTTCACTTCCTAAAAAATGTTTTGGCAATCCAAGTAAGTGTAAGGGATTTTTGTTCCAGTGTAAACTCATTTTTGAACATTCGCCATCCAGTTTTCCTAATGAGAAGAGGAAAATTGCCTTTATTCTGTCTCAATTGTCCAGAAAAGCCCTCGAATGGGCGGAAGCCAGATTTTCTTCAGAATCTAGTTTTGATTGTACATTTGAACAATTTATCCAAGAGTTTTCACAAGTATTCAATCAAGACACAGACAAGTCCACAGAGTCTCGTGGACTTTTAGAATTTAAACAAGAAAATAGAACTGTTGCCGAATTTTCAATCGACTTCCGGGTCAAAGCTGCTGCGTCCGGATGGAATGAATCTGTGCTTAAAAGCACTTATTTCCATGCTCTAGACGAATCTATTAAAGACGAGCTGGCCACTCTCGATGAACCAGCAACCTTGGAGGAGCTCATCAAGTTAACAATCCGTTTGGATAACAGACTGCAAGCCAGATTCAAGCAAGGGTGTAACTTTGTGTTGAAAGTTGGTGGGGACGGCTCATAAGGAAAGAGAGCTACCTGCGCGACGCCTTTTTTTTTGTTGGAAAGGATAAAGCCAAAAAAATGTAAATAACATTTATCAATTTAATGCTTACAATTGAAAACATAACTGTTACAATATTCACTTATATATTTTGTGCAAAAAATATCACATAAATCTAAACAGACAGTACAAAT
>NW_015150875.1:711752-713800 GCF_000732505.1 Cyprinodon variegatus | reverse complement strand
CAACAGATTCTTTTTTCTGAGTTTTTTTTGTCGGGGTTTGTGGACGGTGAGCAGCGGGGAGAACTTTTTTTATTTTCTTTCTGAGGAGCGGCATGAATGGGGTTTTAATCAGATATACACAGCACCGAAAGCAAAATACGTGTACAAAATATTGGTGGGGACTGTCCCCCTACCGGTCAAGATTGGTGGGGACATGTCCACACCAGTCCTTAAGGAAGTTACGCCTATGGATTCAAGTCTAGATTTAGAAGCCATGTTTTTTCTGTCTCTGCCCCAGCAGCTAAGAATAATGACACCATTTCTTCCTCAGTTTCCTCTGAAGCTGAGTCCAGATCAAAAAGCCGGAATCAACCTGTATCTGTCCCTGTATCTAAGACTCATTACGTCTCTCCCTCCACAGAATCCTCTGAAGTTGAGCCTATGCAGATCGGTCACACCAGGCTCACATCCGAGGAGAGGCTAAGAAGGTTTAAGGGGAACCTTTGCATGTGCTGTGGAGAACCTGGTCATTTTGTTTCAACCTGCCCAGCTAAGGTAAAAGCCAGGGTCCGCCAGAGGAAAAGAGGAGTCTGGCGGACCATCTTCAAACTGAGAAATCTCCTCGCCTGCTGTTACCTGCTACTCTGTTTCTCACAGATCATTCCCTCACGCTTACTGCATTGATAGACTCTGGTTGTGAGAAAAATCTAATTGACTCTAGTCTGGTTCAACAATGGAACATAGAAACCACTCCTTTGAATAAACCTCTGAGAGTTTCGGCCCTCCACGGTAAAAGATTACCTCAGGTCACACACCAAACTAAGCCGCTCGAACTGTTAATCTCTGGCAATCACAGAGAAACAATATCCTTTTTTCGTGTTTCCATCAGCCAGTTCATCCATAGTCCTTGGTTTTGAGTGGCTTCAACTTCATAATCCTCACATCATTTGGTCCAAAAGACATGTTGAATCATGGTCTGCATCCTGCCATGTTTCCTGTCTCAGCTCCGCCGCACCTTCAACTCAGTCTCCGGCCAGTCGTCAGGAGGCTGACCCGCCTGATCTTTCCTCTGTACCTCCTGACTACCATGACCTAGCACCTGTTTTCAGTAAGGTTAGCGCGCTTTCTCTTCCCCCGCATAGACCTTATGACTGTGCAATAGATCTGTTACCTGGAGCCCCCCTCCCAAATAGTCGGCTCTATAACATTTCCAAGCCCGAGAGAGACACCATGAAAAAGTACATTAATGAATCCTTAGCTGCCGGTATAATTCGGCCTTCCTCTTCTTCTCTCGGGGCCGGCTTCTTCTTCGTAGGAAAGAAGGATGGGTCCCTGCGACCTTGTATCGATTACAGAGGTCTAAATCAAATTACAGTGAAGAATAAATACCCTCTACCCCTGTTAGCTTCTGCCTTTGAACCCGTCCAAGGAGCCACTGTTTTCACCAAGTTGGACTTAAGAAACGCCTATCATCTCCTCAGAATCAGAGAAGGAGATGAATGGAAGACTGCATTTAAAACTCCTCTAGGCCAATTCGAGTACTTAGTGATGCCTTTTGGTCTAACCAACGCTCCTGCCTGTTTCCAGGCCCGGGTTAATGATGTTTTGAGAGATTTTTTAAACATCTTCGTTTTTGTCTATATTGATGACATTCTGATCTACTCCAAAAACCTGTCCGAACACAAGAAACACGTCCGTTTGGTTCTTCAAAGACTCCTTGAAAACAAGCTGTTTGTCAAAGCTGAGAAGTGTGAGTTTCACCGTCCTTCTGTCACCTTTCTAGGTTTTGTGCTCGAGGGCGGGCAGGTGAAGCCGTCTGAAGACAAGATCAAGGCGGTTCTGGACTGGCCCACTCCCGAGAACCGTAAACAACTACAAAGGTTTCTGGGGTTTGCAAACTTTTACAGAAGGTTCATCCGAAATTACAGCCAGACAGCTCAGCCTCTGACTGCCCTTACATCTGTTAAAAGGACTTTTCTTTGGTCTGCTGAGGCTGCATTTAAAAAACTCAAGGCTATGTTCTCTAGTGCAGTGATTCTCAAATTGGGGTACGTGGAGGTACTGCAGGC
>NW_015150875.1:709298-710850 GCF_000732505.1 Cyprinodon variegatus | reverse complement strand
AGATACTTGAACTCCTCCACTTGAGGCAAGGACTCCCCTCCAACCCGAAGGGGACATGCCACCTTTTTCCGGTCGAGAACCATGGCCTCGGATTTGGAGGAGCTGATTCTGATTTAATAAAACTGGCCCAAGCTTCTGAACCCGACCCAGGTAATGGTCCACCCAACAAAACCTATGTTCCCTCTTCTGTCAGGTCCCGTCTCATCCACTTGATGAATTCAGCCAAGTTTTCTGCTCACACCGGTGTAAGCAGAACCATTGCCCTGATCTCTCGCTGTTTCTGGTGGCCATCCCTTCACAAGGATATGAAAGAGTATTTCCTAGCCTGTTCCATCTGTGCTCGAAATAAACCTTCACACCAACCTCCCTCTGGTCTTCTTCATCCGCTACCTGTTCCATCTCGCCCCTGGTCCCACATCGCCGTGGATTTTGTGACCGGTTTGCCCGCATCCAGAGGTATGACCACCATCCTCACCATAATAGATCGATTCTCAAAAGCCTGTCATCTTGTTCCCCTCAGGAAACTTCCGACTGCCTTCCAAACAGCGCAGCTTCTGGTTTAAACATGTTTTCAAGCTCCATGGAATTCCCCAGGAGATTTTGTCAGACAGAGGGCCTCAATTCACCGTACAGGTCTGGAAACACTTCTGTTCTGCTCTTGACACAAATATCTCTCTGACATCAGGTTATCATCCACAATCCAACGGTCAAACAGAACGTCTAAATCAGAAACTGGAATCAACCCTCCGATGCTTCACTTCAACCAACCCGATCTACTGGAGCCAATATCTACACTGGGTAGAATACACACATAATTCTCACACATCTTCTGCAACCGGTCTGTCCCCTTTTGAAATCTCTCTAGGTTATCAGCCACCCCTGTTCCCTGCTGACGAAAAGGAAATTTCCGTTCCATCAGTTCAGCACCACATCCGCCGTTGTCATAAAATCTGGAAGGACACCATTGCCACTCTGAACCGGACATCTGCTCAAAACAAAAAACGCTGACCGCAAACGACGTCCTGCTCCCACCTATACACCCGGACAACAGGTTTCGCTCTCCACACGTGACATTCCTCTCAAGTCCATGTCCCACAAACTCTCTCCCAGGTTCATCGGTCCATACAAAATCTGTTGGGATCTGGAGATTCACCACCTTTCTTTAGCAGAGTGCGCTGTGGGTCTCCTGGGCTGGAGCCCTCCAGCACACCTGACGCTCATCAGCCCATCAGGAGACCTTCCTACATAAGGAGCAGCCAGACCTTCCTTCAACGCCGCAGTGTTGACCAAGTTTGGTTAGCGAACCTGAGCCTCTGTTATCCTGATTGAATCTTAGTTGCCTCTAGAGAGAAACCTGATTCTAATCTGCCTTTGTCTTCTTGCTCACAGGAAACCCGTCTAAACCTGAAGCTCTGGAGGAGCTTTGCCTGTAAACCTGCCTGCCTACCTAAGGGAGCCAAACCTGAAGATCTCAATCTGGACTCCTCCTGCTGCTCTCAAGGAAGAGCTGGAATCTCAAACCAAGGTCTGCCACTCACAAGTCAGAAGCTAG
>NW_015150875.1:705525-707653 GCF_000732505.1 Cyprinodon variegatus | reverse complement strand
AAGAGGGACAGACCTACTGAGTCTTTACAATATGCATATATGACTTAGAAAATGCAGATTAATATGGCAATATTAGGACTTGCAGAGAAAAGTAAAAAAGTGCAATAAGTGACGTGACAAAAGTTAAGGTATAACCTGCATAAATGATCATTTAGATATTAAGGGTCTTCAGTTTTATTTTTAATGGAAAATGTCAGAAAACAGGACATGCCTTCAGCATTTTGTGTTTTGATTATTTGTAAACAGCTGAAAGGAGACAATTGTTTCTACATTGAAAAAAAATCTATAGTTTTGTTGACAGAACCTGATTTTTTTAATGGCAGCATCGAGACAAAAGTATTTTACTGCCTTTATCTGAGCCACTGAAGACTCAGAGGATGGAAATTGTTGTATTTATTAAACCTATGGATGTTTTGCATCTCTGTGCTAAGCTTTTAAATAGAACTGATTCACAAGAGTTCACATGGGTGATTAAAAGCGGGCTTCTACACAAAGCTTAAATTGAAGAGTGGAACTATTCCAACTGTCCGTTATAAAGCCTTAAAGTAGTAATGGCAAGACAAGGCTTTTGGAAGCATTGAATCATTTTAAACCATTGTGTCATATAGTGGTTCACTATCCAAAGCTTTTTTCAGTTCCCTTGGGTGGCATCTACTGGCATAGTGGTTGTTGCACCAAATGAAATCCTCAAACTATGATGCATCTCTTCTGTATATAATAACACTTATGCATGTGTTGTATATGGTTTTTTAGTAACTTATTAAATATCCTGGCTAATTTACCCATGAAAAAACAATTTATAAACAATGTGAACATCTTTGGTTTGACATTCATTTTTTTGTGCTTGGTGTGCTGAGTGTTTTTTTTTTTTTGACATTGTGTTTGGTCTAATTAATAGGGTGCTTCAGTTTCTTCAGGTGTTTTAATTCGCTAAAAGTGTTTTTCCACAGTAGTAGGGCTCAAACTTTTTTTTCCCTTTTTATTAAAAAAGATTCTCCAGCATAGAAAAAAATACTCTTTAATTTGGAACAGAGGAAGCTGCTTGGATAAGGTGCTGTTTGACTGTGTGGTATAGATTAAATAGAGTTTTGTCCTCTGCCCAAGAGGAGAGAAGTATTGCTTCAGCTCCACTATAGCACCTGTTAACCTGTAAAACCAAGATGACAACCTGTTATTACTTTGTTCATCGTACCTGTTATATATAAGGCATTATTAAGAACTGCATCACTTGCATAACACAATACTGTGAATATAGATTCATAGTCGCAAATTTGTGATTTACAAGTCTATTGGTGCAAACTTGTAACTTTGCTTCGGCACATATGAAGCATTTGAGTTCACATGTAATGTATTAGTTGACAAGAAATTAATACAAATTTTAAATGGTTTTATGTTTATTGATGTACATTTACAAATTAAGACACATACCTTTTTATTTACATTTATCTTACCGCATAGCAGGGCTTAGATAGTTTTGGATTTTTGAAACTGATGAGACAAAGGCTTCAGTGGGTTTTAATAGGTGTGTCAAGAACAGCTACAACCAAGCAACCAGAGGAATAAAACTTCTTGCCGTATTGTGCTGATTTTGCTATGCTAGAATCAGCACAATCTATCATCATCAATATCAGTGTACCACCCAAAGTATTAGAAACTGAAAAGCATAAATACAAATATTAAACAATACAAATATTAGGAGAAGGATTTAAATATTCTGTGCTGTTTTATGAAATACCAGTCATAAGAAAACAGTGACCGGCAATATAGACTGGCCACTCATACTTTATAAGTTCTGTTTGCATTGACTTTCCATCATTTTATTGCAGAAATTCAATTATATTAATTAAATGAAAAATACTGCATTGTTTTCTGAGACAAATTTGAAAAAAAAAACAACTAATCAGTTATTGCTCTAACATGACTGCTAAAACCTGCCTTTGTTTTATTTACATATAGCATATATATTTGTTTATTTTAGTCAATGCATATAAGTACTGCTTTTTGACCAATAATATAAAAACTAACACAGCCTCTAATATTAGACTCTATGTTTTTTAGAAAATCTACACACCCAGAATATGTTCAAAAATATTTAACTATACACATGTGATAACCATTAGAGTAATTA
>NW_015150875.1:702061-703570 GCF_000732505.1 Cyprinodon variegatus | reverse complement strand
GTGCATAGAGCCTATTGGCTCACGTGGTTCAACATCTCACGAGGCCTCATTTCACCATCACTTGAATGCAGGTAAAATGTTAATGTTTTTTTTTTAAATAGATTTGCTTTCTTAACTTATTAGTTTATAAATCTGTGTTTGGTTGAAAAGCACTTTCCTTATGGTTTATCTTCGGCAGGGTGTGGCAGTAAAATGATAAAACATCCTACTATTGCTTAAGAGTTCTTGGAGCATACTATCAGAACAGTGGGTTGTGCTCCTAAGAGTTATGCTAAATTGGATTTATTTCTTTGATTGACCTTAGGTCTGCTTAGATTTAAGGATTTACATCTGTTACACCGCTCAATGTGATGGATTGCTTTCAAGTCAATGAGTCGATGCAATCAGCTGGTTTTCCTTAGATAGAAACCTGAACGAATCTGACTGTATGATTTGGTTTAATTGTCACTGTAAAGTGCCTCAAGATATGTGTCGTGAATTGGCACTATATAAATAAACTGTAATGAATTAAAGTGATTTCTTATTTATGTAAACATTTATTGGACATTATTAATAATTTTTGTTAGTTGTTTTTTGTAAATATTGTTTATATGTTTTCTGATTATCCCCTTTGACACTTTGCCTCCCTGCATTTTTCCCCTATGTCTCTGGTCACCAGTAAACATGATTGAAAACAAAAAAGGTTGTGTGTGTATTTCAATCTGAAAAACTCACAGAGAGAGAAAGATGCAATTAGAAGAGTTTATTGATACAATAGTTTGAACTTTGGCGCTCAGGCCTCGGCAGGAAGCATAAACGCTGATTTATACTTTAATGCAGATAAACTGATGTATGAGAATAAGGATATTCCCCTCCGGCCTGAAACTGGTGGTGGAGTTTAGATAGATGAAGTTTGGTTAATCCATAGAGGCTGGTATACGGGGTGATGCTTGAGTTAGATGTCACTGAATGAACAAAGTTTGCATAAACTGTCCATGAACTGTCCATGAAGAGCAAGCATGAAGCGACTGTGGAGAGAAAAAACTCCCCTCTGGGAAGAAATCTCTGGCAGAACCAGGCTCAACGTGGCGGTCTTCTGCCGGACCGTTTAAAGTGACAGGGAACTCCATGAAAGTCTGGAGGGAGTACACACTGGAGGTGAGGTTGAAGGAGCATCGAGGAGGAGTGAGCTTACTACAATGGTGGAGAAGGGTATGGAGGTGGGTTGTCTGAATTAAAGTCCGACATAGGAGCGATGGATCTTGCGCTTGTTGAAGAGCAGGCCAAGAGATGATTTGAAGTGGCTTTAAGTAGAGTGCTGGAGGATGATTGGGCATCGAGGAAAGTGGCTTGAAGCGGGTTGGCTGCGTCGGAGGCGGATCAGCCTCAGATTGAATGGAAGTAATCAGAGTTTCTTCAGTTGAATTTCCGCCTTAGCTTCATTTCAATCTGAAAAACTCACAGAGAGAGAAAGATGCAATTAGAAGAGTTTATTGATACAATAGTTGAACTTTCTCTCTCTGTGAGTTT
>NW_015150875.1:699128-701655 GCF_000732505.1 Cyprinodon variegatus | reverse complement strand
TACACGCCCCCAGTTAAAAGCATTCTCGTTGCTAGCGCAGTGACGATCTTCGTGCAGTTATGCTACGTTCACACCGGACGCAGCAAAAGCAGCAAAATCGCGTCTGCTGCTTCATTTTTGCTGCTTGTACCAGTTAGTTCTGACGCACGGCTGAAGCAGCTTTGCTGCTCTGGCTGCACGGTGCAAAAGTGGGTCTGATGCGCGTTGGACGGAGCTTCACTATCCTTTCTCTGCCTTGCAGCTATATTTGCTGTGATCATTGGGAATAAAGTAGTTTTAATATGTTTTAAAGTGAAAAAATCCACCTGAAAACTTAATCAATGCAGTCAGTTCATCTAGATTACAATCCTGCCATCCAATATTATTTCTGTCCGAGCCGCTCAGACCCCCACTTACCAGCGGTGCGCTGTCAGTAGGATCCCATTCAACAGCAGCCTCTGGCCCGGTCGCCTCCTCTCGGTTCACAGTGGCAGCTGGTAGGTGTTTTTCATCTAAATAATCCGATCTGCAGGCACCAGAATAATAAAAGTGAACATATTCTGCTGGCAGATTTCTGCATTTTAAGTTCATTTATGCATCAATAAACTGTTTCAGAGGACTGATCATAGCGCTCTGTGTCATCAGCGATGTGTCTGTCTCTCTGCCAGCTCCCAGATCAGCTACTCTGATTGGTTGACGCGGCCCGTCAAGCAGCAAAAATAAAATTTTTCCATCCCGAGCAGCAGTGCGTTTGCGCCGCGTCACGCGCGTCAGATGCTTAAACCCGCCTGACGCGCTGCTTCAGCTGCTAAGACGCCTGCTGCTCAAAACGCGCTGCGGGACCTTTTGCTGCGCCTTGACGCGCGTCAACCATTGACTTTGCATGTAAACTCGCTGCTTCTGCCGCACCTGCTGCTTCCGGTGTGAATGTAGCATTAGCTCCTTAGCTTCCAATGGAGCTCTCGCAGAGCTCAGAGTATTAAGTTAAAACCTCTCTTTTCTGTTGCTGGTGTTCAATAAAAGTACGTTTTAAGGTTGTTTGAAGCAAGAACCATATACTTTTAAGCTTGACTATATTGTCCATTTAGTTATTTAGTGCGTAATAAAAAAACCACAGCCAGAGCTAACCTTAGCCGGTTTGTAGCAGCCCTCTCTCAGCATAGCTGTGTGTGAAGTACCGCTGGCTCTGATGGAGACTTTTTTTTTGTTTTACTTGGCAAAATGTTAATTCAATGTTGTTATCTTACTGTTTCAATTATTATTCCCCCACTAAATGAAGAAAGTAATATTTTATATTAATATTATCTAGAGACTATTGATAACAGGAGGTGAAATGCAGCTTGAGACTAGCAGAGCCTGTGGTGACTCCATGACTACTCTTTAATTCAATTCAGTTTATTTCTATAGCGCCAATTCAACACATGTCATCTCAAGGCACTTTACTGTTCAACCAGATCATACAGTCAAATTGATTCAAAGTTTTCTATCTAAGGAAAAACAGTTGATTGCATCGACTCATTGACTCGAATGCAATCCCTCACATTAAGCATGCTTTTAGCGACAGTGGAGAGGAAAAACTCCCTTTTAACAGGAAGAAACCTCCAGCAGAACCAGGCTCAGTATGAGCGACCATCTGCTGAGGCCAACTGGGGTTCAAGGAGACAGAAGCAGACATACAAAAGCAACTGCAAAAGGGGCCCCGGTCAAGGAAACGCACAGCCAGGCAGATGAGCTCCCATGTCAGAGGAGGAAGAGAGCACATCCAGCCAATCACAGTCAGAGAAACAGCACTACACTGGAAAACAGGCTCTTCTGTTTTAATTGACCCATATCTATGCTGCGTACTCCCGTTCTCGCCAAGTCCATACTTTTCTGTGTTCCTCTCAATAACACACTTGGCTAGGACACAAGTCCGAACTCGCGTTCTTGTAAATTGAGAAACGGCCACAGACTGGCGACCCTACAGTTCTTATAATTAAGGTAGCACTGAGGACATAATTTCAATGACCATCCAGTCACAGAGTCGATTTAGCAGCGCATCAGATGTTTGTAATGTAAGCTTCTCAGGAGTGACAGTAAAACCAGCCAATCAAACAAGAAAAGGCAGAGAGCCAATCATCTGCCAGAGGGCAGTCTTAAAGGAAGACGTTTTAGCTTAAGTGTCTGTTTTCCACTTGTTTGCAGGGCTCTCACTGTAGTGTAAAATAGTTTTGGGACAGTAAAAAGTGCAGCGGACCAAAATGGATATTTGAAAAAGTGCAGGGGACATGCTCCCTGTGTCCTCCACCAAAATTACCTCCATGCCTTTCTGACTGCTCTAGCTCATGCCAATTCTCTTAAGTGAAAGAAAAACCTACAGAGCCTGCCATATTGCAAATGAAAATCCCTTTTATGTTCCACAATGGGGAAATTCACTCTGCAATTAACCCATCCCCTTGGAGAGCAGTGGGCTGCCATTGTGTGGCGGCCGGGGAGGGTTTTGCTCAGGAACCCAGAGTGGAGTTTGTGGGGCTCGAACCAGGTAGTTGCAACCTCCTCAGACTGTTTC
>NW_015150875.1:694276-698613 GCF_000732505.1 Cyprinodon variegatus | reverse complement strand
ATGAGCACAACTGTGTGTTATGTTTTGCTCAAAAATGTAATGTCTAACAGAACAGTTTTAAAAATTAAATTTTTACTTTTTGGATCTGTAGATAGTAAGTTAGGTTTTGTTTTCTCTCAGCCCAGCAATCTGTACTTTTCTTGGGAAATGAAAGTGACTAAAGACTCCACCCACCAGAATAAAAAGTGAAGCTGAAGTATAGCTCTCGTGTTTGCAAAAGAAAGGAGTGCTCCATTTTCCCCTTATTTCTACTAGAGTTTTCAAACCTTTAGGAAGGAATTCACAAGGTAGGTCAACTGTTCTGTGTTATTTGATCACAGCTTCATTTTCATCAAACTAAACATTTATTTATACATTTCTGTGATTTACTACCTCATGAAATTCTGTCTTAATTTTTTTTATTTCTACTACTTTTTCTTAGAAGATGACTGATCAATCGTTTGAGGGTGTATTGATGAGCTGAATTTCAACAATGGATAACCCTGAGGAGGAAATGGTAAGCAAGGATTACAACCAAGTTAAGAGAATATAATTTAATGAACCTATGCACAGTATAAGGATATGTTTTTTATACTATTTGGATTTATAAAGTTTTTTAAAATTAATTGAAGATGAAACTATTGTTTAGATTTTGATGTAGGTGTTATAGGTTACAATAATCTAACCTAAGTAAAATCCTTGTTTTGATTGAAATTCTTGCTTCATAAAATATATTTATTTTCTGTTTGAGATTATGTTTGGCCACAATAAATCTGAGTTTATGATTACATGATTACATCTAACTTTGAAGTAAGCAAAGATCTTTGGAAGTATGTGTGTTTGAAACAGTCAACAAAGATACAAGTGGTTTACTCAAAATAATGTGATTTTCTTTTTAGAAATGTACATTAAAAAGTTTATATTTAACATTAATTTTAAAATACAAAAATATTATTTAAAATACAAAGCTGTTTTTTTCTGCATCATAAAGTTGTGAGTGAAAAATTGGTTCGGTTTTATTTCTATTTCTTTTTTAACAAATAATTAAAATACTTTAAAAGGGAGTGCTGTAGAGAAATGCAGCCACGTAATATTGGGCTGCATTCCTGTGTGAGGTTGGACTATGATCAATCCTAGCCATTTTGGTGCAGATTCAAAGATCTACGTGGAAATGAGAGCCAAACGTATGGTCACAGCGAAGCTCCTGACTTCGTCATTCTGCCATGGCAAAACCTTTTAACTAAAACTCACTGTGCCTTAAACAAAGCCAGAACAACATCTGACCTAGTTTCAGGTTGATTAGGTTAAAAGTATGAGAAAGGTGTTTTTAATAATAGGGAAGCAGTTGTTTTCCCACTTCATTTAACAGTTTATTTGCAATATATAACTTTTTTTCCATACTGCTTCAACAGAAAAGTAAGAACTTGGGCATGGGAAACTTAATGTTTATTTCCAGGAAATGAAACTCTGAGTCACTGTACCTGTTTTAGTGGGGGGATGGGTAATTGTTTGACTCTATGCTTATGTTTTATTATCTGGTTACTCATTAAAATAAATAATTATTTTCTAATTTACTTTGCAGTTCTTTGATGCAGCGGTTGCTTTTATAGAACCTGACTGTAATCCAGAAGGGAACTCTATCCCTTTGCCAACTGACAGTATGTATATATTAAAGAAAGTTTCAAACTGTAGCCTTCATGAATTTATTTTATTTTCAAATTGTAATTCATCTAAATGTTTTTTTTTCTTCTGCCAGATGTTCCTCCACCAGCAAAAGTGACTGTTCACTGTGTTGGCCCTAACACGGTTTCTTTTGGTGTTGAGCCAAGTGTTTCCCCAGATAAACATAAACTTCAAATAGAATACACCAGTGACACGCACTCAGGGAGCTTGAAGATTAAAAACTGCAACACCGCTGATGTTGTAGGGTTGATTCCTGGGACACAGTATATGTTTCATATCACAAGGATAGTAGAAAAAAGGGAAATCACCACTCTGTCTGTAGTTACAGGTATGTATGCCTTAGAGATGTGATGAATCATAGTGAACAGAGGGTCCTGTGAATGTAATCTAAAGTGTTGAACAGCTATTCATTTTCATATCACCACAATCAAAGTAGACGTAAATATCTAAAAAATAATTTGCTTTTGTTATCTATAAAGAAACAATTTTCTCAAAATACAAACTCTATGTGATACCCCTGTTTCTACCACATTGTCCATTTTGTTTTTGTTTGTTTTACAGAGCCTGTTCCTCCAGCAGGCATAAAAGTCACAAATGCCAGCAATAAGTCACTCTGTCTGGAATGGGACACCCCCAGTTGTGAAATGGAGTCATTCAAAGCGACCTGTAGCTGTGAAGGTGAACTTGTGGAAGAGTTGAAAACAGACACCAACAGTGTGACGTTCAACAACCTGTTGCCTGGGGCCTATTATACCATCCTTGTTTCTACACAACTAAGAAATGGAACAACAAGCAAGCCTGTTGGTATATCAGCCAAAACAAGTGAGTAGAATAAATACTTGGTTAGAAATGAATCAATTTAGGTATCAATTTATATGAAAGCTAGGCAGGCTCATTCAGCAAGAAAATTCAAATTGCTGTGCATAATAGATCAACACACAGAAATACATTGCAAATTAAACAAAGAAGAATAGTATGAAAAATAGCACAAGTAAAGTCCACTCTAAACAAACAAGTTTTGTATTTAACATTTAAAGCGATATAAGCTTCTCTTATGTTTATGATTTATTGAAATAAACGCTTTGAACTTTCCCACTGCCTGTCTCACCTTGAATACTGAGTCCCTCTGTCGCTGTTTTCTGACAATATTCTCTGAGATATTGGTAAGCATAATGACTTAAGGACTGGGGTAATATGCTCCACATTGAGTGAGGACATGAGCAGCATCACTTGGAATGACGACAGCTCTGATTGACCTTTTAGGCAGCTTTGTGAGGATATATTTGCAATGAACAAGTCTACTTACTATAGTAATGTTTAGATTTTTACACATAATGCCATCTTTAAGAATGACTAACTACCGCCTTAATGTTACATCCATCCATCCATCCATTTTCTGTCATGCTGCTGGGGTCGCGAGGGGTGCTGGTGCCTATCTCCACCTGTTAACGACGAAAGGTGGGGCACACCCTGGACAGGTAGCTAGTCTATCCCACAGCAGCTTAATGTTACAATAAAACAAAAAGTTATGTACCGTAAGTACATTAAGAGATCGGCGTCGCTAGACCCCATTTACTGGGGCACGTGCCCCAGTATAAATGAGCTGTGCCCCAGTATAAATCTCATGAATATTTGCAAAAGTATTACATTTTTTTAATGCATGAATTTAGATAATTCCAACGTGAGGAGACGTATATTTCTACTCAAATGCGTAGCAAGTGTGTTGTTAACTCCAAATTGAGGATGTATTAGCGCCCCCACGTCAGCGCATGTCACTGCATGAACTGCAGGTAAACTAACGCGCTGCTCTCAACTGAGTTGGATGGGACACTGTGCGGCCGCGACGCATTATTTATTTATTTTTTATTGACAGGTAAGAAACGTTGTTTGGTAACGTTTCTTACCTGTCGATTTTATTATTTTCCCAGTGAGACCACATGATTTATAGGCTACTAACTGAAAATTACTGCATTGGTTTGTAGATGAATATCAGGAAATTCCTCACACGAAGCAGAGACAGGGAAGCAGTAAAACAAGATGAGAGAGAGGGAGGTAAGGTCCCGTAATGAATTAGTGATTTAAGCTAAGCAGTTACATTAGGGACGTTATAAGCAATATGATACATATTTACATAATTATAAATTGACGTTTTTTTAATGTTTGCTGTAGAGAATGAGAATGAAGGTGCTGGAGTAGGAAAGGGAGGCGAGACTGACAGGCAAGAGACAGGTGAGAGACAGGAGAGACAGGACCATGAAGGTGATGAGGGAACAACAACCAGCTTCCACAAACAAGAAGAAGACATTAGTTACTTAGGGGGAAAGCATGATGGTCCTAAACAAGTGAAGTTGTCCCACCATCCCCAGGACAAATTTGGAGTAAAAAAAAAAAACTTTATTTCATTTTTATTCATTTAATTCAAAATGGTTTGAGCTTTTCCTGGTTAAAAAAGAAAGCCTTGTCATCAAGGATATGCAGTGTGTTTTCAACTTGCTTGATAACATCATGTTCCCTACACTAACGCAGGTCATCCAGATCTCCCTCACAATCCCAGTCTACAGCTGTAGTTGTGAAAGGTCATTCAGTGTGTTGAGAAGGCTCCACACTTGGCTGAGGTGCACAATGGGACAAGACGCTCCACCATCTTGCTATTTTATCAGTTGCAAAGGAAGAAC
>NW_015150875.1:681840-694023 GCF_000732505.1 Cyprinodon variegatus | reverse complement strand
AACAAATATGCTCTTATACTCATTAATATCTCAACTGGTAATTTTGGTAGGAATTTATCAGGGTGGGGCAGTGTGCTTGTCTGTATTTGTGTATGGCAGGAGGGACATATGCGGTAGGGGGCCAGTGCCCCAGTAAAGCTTTGTGCCTAGCAACGCCCCTGCATTAAGATAATCAAAATGTTACAGTTACAGCAGCGAGAGAAAGCGATATTTGCTCTGCACCCTCCGTCTGTTGCCCGTCGCAATTATACAATTACATACATTATATTATATACATACAACACAAATGAGGGTACAGAGTGGTGTACAAAATGACAGATTTAAATTTTGACCTTCAGTGAAATATTCAGATTTTGTTTCAAAGCTTTAAGTTCTGATACTAAAATCTATTTAATACAAATTGCTCAATGAAAAGCATGAAAATAAATAATATTTTTTTTAATTTTCAAATAATTTATTGCATTTTTCCTAGTCTAATCTCCTTTTTATATAAAATTGAAATCTAGGGTGACTGGATGTCCTGTTTTTTCTGGACATGTCCTGCTTTTTCATACCAAAAAAAAACATCCGGGGGGAATTTCAAAATCGTCCGGGATTGTGGTCGACTACAGTGCAGCAGAACCAAGCCGTCAGCTCCAGGGCTGGTCCGGGAACTCCGGCGGACAGTTGGGTGGGAGCCAGCTGGGGATAGAGCGGTAGCCCGTGGTCCCATGCATCCCCGGTAGGGGAAGCATAACGTCACCAGGTTGGCTCCGGATCCAGACCAGCCCTGGAGCTGATGACTCGCTTCAAATGCCCGGTCCGGTCTGGACAGAGGCCCAGCAGCCAGCCAACCTTCTTTTCAAAAAATCAAAGCTGGTCACCCTATTGAAATCAAAACTGTTTATGGTCTTACCTTTATTTGTAGACGAAGGCCATACCCCTATTGTACGAACAAAAATCTCAGTGACTTTGTTGTAAAAGTCATTCCTTTTTATTTTCCTTCAGTTTTAAAAGTCTCTCGGTCTATATAGAGATGATCCCCAGGGAGGAAAGTCGTCCTGTATCAGTCCTATTCTGATTGTATGTTTTCAGTCTTTTCAATGCAGTGAATGACCTTTCCGTAGAGATTGTTGTGGCTGGCACTTTGAGCACCAGTTGGACTAACTTTTATATCTCAGGGACAGTCTGTACAGTAGCAGATCATTCTGGGCCAAAAAACTGGAAGCTGTTCAGGAGATTTGTTTTAATTCCTCACGGTTTGTGAGCTGTACAGTTTGAATTCTTCAGCTCCGACATTGGTCTTCTGTTTTTAATCACTTGCTCCTTGGACTGAAGGTCCAGTTTTTTTTTTTTTTTTTTTAACTTTTCTTGTCATCCATGTAAAACAAAAAAAATTGTGGTTCGCAGAAGTGCACTTGACTCCTACTTGTCTCTGAGATTGAGAGAATTAATCAATCAACCTCTGTGCTGGTTCATGCATGCCCATCTTCAGTGCCGCTGAGTACTGCCCTGCCTCCTCCTGTGCCTTTTCACTGCAGTTTTAGTTCCATCACCAAAACTAAATATGTCACTAACAAACATTAAACATAACTGGTTAAAGACATTAACAAAACTGAGGAAAATAAAGGTATATCAACATTATATTGGCGACATGCAGTGATGCCAATTGAATATGTCAAACCATTTTGCGATGGATTGCGTAATTAGAGGTGAGGCTTGGCTAGTTGTTGCCACACCTTGCGTTTCACCCTTGTTTTTGAACTGGCAATATGCGATTTCAGAGATTTTGATTATGAAAAGGTTCATAATAATTCATTCATAAAGATCAGTGAACAAATATTAATACTCATTTTATGTAATTTTTTCCTGTCATGATGACAGGTGAGGCACTGCTCCATCTGCTCCCCTTGACCGCACATCCCTGTTAGTCCACATTGTTGTGTTATCAAATTCAATCTGAAGAAAGTTAGCAAAGGCAAACACAGTGGTTGATGCTGTGGATGATTTAAATGCAAGTAGGGATTTACTTTAGTTCAACGGATTCATAGAAAAGAAACAGATAAGTTAAATATGATATTTACCTCAGACTTTAGGGGGATCAGTGTAATTTTGACACCTTTGTAATTCATTTTAAATGAGGAAACAGAGGATCACTCTTTTCTTTGACAGTAGGCACAGCCTGCTGGTGAGTCTGACTAGTCATTGCTTTGGAAGAGGGATATACTTGATGTGGCCCTCTCTGCTTGATTGATTGATTGACTTTATTGATGTCACAGTGGAGAACAGCTGAAGTCTCTTATTTAAAAGAATAATTATACAGGGTTAATGCACAGGGTATCAAATGGGTATCTATATCTCTTCATTGCACCGGGTGTTCAATATAATATATAAAAACAGCTTATTGCACAGGGTTTTAAATATTGATTGCACATTAGCTATTGTACAAGTTATTGCAGTTATAGTGCCGCGTTGTAAAGTCTGATTGCAGCAGGGATGAATGACCTGCAGAAAAGCTTTTTACAAACAGGGTGCATAAGTTGAGTTGAAAGCCCTTTTCTTTTGGTTCTGGAGGACTTTCAGCTAAGGTTAGGTTGTTTTGAAAGCTCTGTAGCCATCGTGTATGCACAGTGCTCTCCACACAGAAGGTCATGTAGTCAGTGATGCATTCTGTCAAGCTGTTGATGTCATCACCATGAGAGCCTTAGTTTCTCAGTGGTCTCATCTGACTAAACTTTCACTGACCTCTTTTGCACTGGTATGTAATGGGGAAGCAGGTAAACAAGGTTGTGATCCAAACATCCTAGTGAGGGGAGGGGGCAGAGGTGTAGGCATCCTTAACATTTGCAAAAAGAATGTCGAACGTTTTATTGTCTCTTGTTGTACATTTGACATACTGGGTGGACGTGGGGAGGGTGGAACAGAGAGAGGCGCAGTTGAAGTCTCTGGTGATGAGCTGGAGAGCATGGTGTCCGTGGAGTGGGGGATTTAAAAAAAGAGTACTATAACATTCCCAAACTCTCATGCTCACTATAAGTAGCTCAAAATCCAGGGAGCATACCTGTTCCTTAACATCAACATGAGCCGCGTTACACAATCTCTCACTAACAGACATCACCAGCACCCCCCCTTTTTTTTCCCTCTCCGCTGTCCAGGGAAACCACTGAGTCCAGGAAAAAAACCATCTAACCACGTCTCAGAAGCACATGATACTTCCTATACCTCCTTTGAAATTGGCTTAATGCTGCAAGCTCCTCACTCTTGTTGCGGAAAGATTATACGTTTCCCATGACAACCAATGGCACATACCTTTTCCCCCACTTCATCCTGCCACCCCTGTAGGGGTCTCCACTTATATCATCAAAAATTGCAGAAAGTTGGAGAAAGACTATAGCCCCTAAAGTTGGCTTCCTCTGTACGCATACGTTCCAAAAATCAGATACAGTATTCACTGATAGAAAAACCTTCCAAAAACCACTATAAAGGAGAGAAAGTATAAAAGGAGAGCACAGAGATGACGTAACAGGGTGCTGGATGTGCAGCACCACCTTGGCTGTAGAGAGTAGATTCAGAACGACTGGTTTTCTGACAGAAAAACACACAGACTGTAGAAAGGTCTGAAAAGTCAATAAATATAGCAAAAAAAAAAAACATGCTAAGTTTGCAACAGTGATCAGGATATGGAATTTTCAATTAACAACTTAGAGTATATAGCAAAGTTTTTTATTCTTTTCAAAATGATATTGCATACTTTAGAGAACCAGAAGAACTATGTCCTCAGAAAAAATTAAATTTACAGGCCCCTAAATCAGATCCCCTCTGGCCCCTGGCTGTGCTGAGTATTATTGTCCATACCATATGAACTATATGAACAGGATCTTTGGCAGAAGTTTGTATTTTTGGGAACAATACCAATTTCAGTCTTGGTTCCGAAATGGTTTGTTAATTAACAATTTGAAAAAAAAGTTTAGAATTTTGTTTTCACTTAACAATAAAATACTACTTTGTGTTGGTCTATAACACAAAACATATGAAACATATGGAAATATTGTAGTTGTAATATAACAAGCTCAAAAAAGGAGTATGAATATTTTGCATGGGACTTAATTCCGTAAAAGTTTAAAAAACAATCCACTGGACTTGGTTTCTGGAGGGGAAGACGTTTCGATTCCCCTCCAGGAAGCTTTCTCAATTCAAATGGGACTTAATGCATTTCTTGAAATATTTTTGTACTTTCCCCAAAAATGACAACTATTCACATACAATTATAAAAAAAAAACACCAGAAGGATCTCTATGTTTCATAAATCAAGTAAGTTAACAGTCTTTGTTTTTAACAGAGACAAACCTGGAGACATATTTGGAGGATCTGGGATTGGAACAGTTGCACTGCAAGCACCTGTCCCTAAGTGAGATACTTGAGATCAATAAGAAGACCATCAATGATGAGCCCCCCAAGAGTAAATCTGATGTTTCATGGTATTTCCTTAAGAAGCTGATGATGGCAAATATAACAGCTAGAAAGTTAAAATGCACACCAGCTTCTGAGTCAAACTGTGAAGAGACATTAAGTGCTGAAGAGTTTGATTTTGATCTGCTCGTATGTCCAAACAAGGATGAGTCACTAAATCCTCTTGATATAATCACTGCTCTCTTTCTGTGCTCTGATGGGTTTGTTCAGCAAGAACTGGCCCTAAAAATGTCCATGTGTCAGCTTTCTGTTCCTCTGCTTCTTCCTTGTTGTGATACAAAGCAGTGCACCTTCATGCTGTGGGCCATGAGAGACATTGTTAAGAAGTACAGACCTCCAGATCTTTCAGAATCAAAGGGCTTCATAGAAGAAAGAATAGTGACCTCTGAACTTCCTATGGTCTCTTTTGTGAGACTGGGTGAGTGCTCCATGTCCAAATCAGAAATCCTTAACAAACTTCTAAGCAACTCTGAGCAGTACCATGACACCTTCGTACACCACAACATGGAGTGTGGAGACAGTCCAAGAAGAATATCCAATGGACTGACTGAAATTACCTGGTACCTTCCATGTGGAAACAAAAGCATGGACATTTTCAGTGAGCCAGTAGCTATAGCTAACCTTCGCGGTGACATAGCTACATTTGAAACACAATTCTCCTTTTTGTGCCAGACATCTGCTGCTGTTTTTGTGTTCTTTGATGAGCTGGAGCAGCTAGGATCACAGTTAGAATTGCTGGCTAACACAAACCACAAAGCAAAAATATGCTTGTTGGGAAACCAACAGAGCAAGAACTTTAGAGTCGATAATCTAAAAAAATTGGCAACCAGTTTGGCCTTAACTAATAACAACATTCTAGTAAAGACCAAAGAGATAAATGATGCAGACTTTGTCAAACTATTGAGAAAAAGGGTCAGTAATGTACTTCATTTGGACCACAAGATGTCTTTAGAGAAGATGTCTGATGTTGCCCAGGAACTTGGAATCATTGTTGATGAACACTCTTCAGTGTGCCAGGCTGGAAAGATGAATGCAAATGCCATCACTGCAGCGATTCATGACACACTGAAATTCAAAGAAGATCAGCTTCCTTTACAGGGTCAAATATGGAAGGAGTTGACTTGCTTGGAAAAGGAAGAATTTCGTCTTCGAAATGTTGGTTCAGAAAACATAGAAAATTATAAATGCAGACTTCAGGATAAGATAAATGAATTACGGAAAAAGCAGAATGATAACGATATGTCTGAAGCAATGACATGCTTTATCAATGCCATATCTACTGAAGAGCCAGAAAGGTGCTACTTCCTGAAATGGATGAGAATGAACCTTGATAATCAGTCTCGCATAAAACTCTCTAGCCTAAGGGAGAGGTACAAAGAGAAGAGCAGGGACTCTGAGAACAAACAAGAGATCAAAGAAATAGATAAACAACTTTCCAATAGCTCGTTGGGAGTTGAGCACTTCTTCCGTGAGATGGGTCAGATCTACGAAGCTTCTCTTTCTCTTCCAGAAAATAACTCATCACGTCAACAACTGCAACATCTGCCTAAACTCTGTGCTCAGTTGTTGCTGGATGGATTTCCTCTTGAGCTTGTAGATGGAGATGCTTCAAGCATACCTCTCAGATGGGTGACTGATGTTCTCTATCAGCTCAATCACTTGGTGTCTCCTAAGAACAAGATAGTGGTCGTCACAGTTCTTGGAGTTCAGAGCACAGGGAAATCCACCCTCCTGAACACCATGTTTGGAGTGCAGTTTGCAGTCAGCAGTGGTCGATGCACTAGAGGTGCCTTCATGCTGTTCATCAAAGTCAATGAAGACTTCAGAAATGTTCTAAACTGTGACTTTGTGTTGATCATCGACACTGAAGGCTTAAAGTCTCCTGAACTCGCTCAACTGGACAACAGCCATGAACATGACAATGAGCTGGCAACACTTGTTGTTGGGCTGAGTGATATCACTATTATCAATATTGCAATGGAGAATTCAACAGAAATGAAAGATATCCTGCAGATAGTGGTGCATGCTTTCCTCAGGATGAAGGAGGTCGGCAAAAAGCCCAGATGTCAGTTTGTTCACCAGAATGTTTCTGATGTTTCAGCTCATGAGAAGAACCTACGAGACAGAAAGCTGCTCCTAGAACAGCTGAATGAGATGACCCAGGCAGCAGCTAAAATGGAAAAGAGAGAGAAGAACAAGAAATTCACTGATGTGATGGAGTACAATCCAGACACTGGGAACTGGTACATTCCTGGACTCTGGAATGGAAACCCACCAATGGCACCAGTTAATGCAGGGTACAGTGAGGCTGTCTATGAGCTCAAGAAAAACATCATCCAGCTACTGGGAAAGTGTGAATCAACTTCTAATAACATCTTGGAGTTCAGAGAGTGGATAACCAGCCTGTGGAATGCAGTAAAACATGAAAACTTCATCTTCAGCTTCAGAAACAGTCTGGTAGCTGATGCATACATGAGGCTCTCCACAGAGTACAACAAATGGGAGTGGGAGTTCAAAAAAGGAATGTACAACTGGGCTACTAATGCAGAAAATAAAATTTCTAATTTTGGTACAGTTGCTGCAACATCTGACATATCTGACATGGAGAACTTTATCACTGTGTTAGAAAGTGAAGCAGTCACAGTGCTGATGAAGTTGGAATCAATGATTCTTGAGAACCTGAAGAAATACTTTGAGCAGCCAGAAGGTCATGTTTACCTGGTTGAAAGATACAGAGAGGATTTCTCAAACAGCATAAAGAGTCTTAGAGGAAAAACTGAAAGATCAGTTTTTAAGCAGCTCAGAGTAGCAGCGGACATCAAACAGGGAAAGCAAGAACTGGATAAAATTAAAACCAACTATACAGAAAAAATTGAAAAAGCAGTTTGTGCTTTAATTGATGAGTGCCGTAAGAATAAAGTTGAAATGACAGACAGAGAGCTAGAGGAAAGTTTTGATAGGATGTGGACTAAAACATTGGACACCTTGTCTTTTGCTGCACCACAGACTTTAGATATCTATGCGACTGTTTACTGTCAGTTGCAAACAAATCTTTCACCTAAAGGCGGCCATGCATGTGAACTGTTAAGTAAAAAAAGACTTCAAGACTGTGGATTGGAGCCTTTTACATACACACCTAAAGGAATACGGAAAAACATGAAAGTTGCTTTGAAAGGATGGTGGTCTGAGAAGGATATAGTAAAGGAGAGACAAAACAATGCAAACAGCATCATAGCTGATTGCAGTGAGTTTGTGTTAAGAAAAATGGAAAGGAAAACAAATTATCATGATACTTATATCCAGGAGATCCTTTACCTCATTGATGAGAAGCTGAACAATGATGATGTTAACAGGGACACTGAGTTTGAGGTTTCTCTGAAGCTGCACATCTGTGGATCTGCTGCTAGAGAGTTTGAAAAAATGCACAAAGATTTTATACAAGCAAATGATCCTAAGAGATGTCTGCAGAAAAACAAGGAAAAGTTCTGCATAGATTTTAAAGATGTGTTCAATGAGAGAGATCAGTGCCAGAAGAAAGCTGAAGAATTCACCAACCAATGTCTGAAACCTGCTGTGGAGGACTTTGTCTATCGTTCTCTTGGTTCAGATATTGTTGATAAAATGCTGACAAAAGAAGAGTTCAGCACACGGATGTCCTTCCAGTGTTCAATATTACTGGATTTAATAAAAAAAAAAAACTTTGAAAGCTTTCAGAGATACATTTGCTTATATGAAGATTATGTAAAAGTTTGGATAGGTGATAGAATTAAGGAGAGTTTCTCCTCTGAGTTCTCAGTATGTGAGTTAGAGGACAGACGTCTTCAGTCCTGCAATGAAGACATAAATGTTGCCATTGAAAAAGCAAAAACAGAAAAGACTGACAGTCTGAAGACATTTGTTGAAAATATCTGCAAAGAACTTGGTGATAAACTGGTAATTCCCCAGGATGCTCTCAATGCCTTTATGGTTCTGAACAAAGCTGACCAGGAACAGTTTGCTCACTGGCTCAATGAGTGTGTGAAGGAAATAAAAGAAGCTCTTAAGGAGCAGTTTAAAAACACAGACTTTGAAACAAAACTCAGACAGGTCCATTTAAACACACAGGATGAGCTTTTCAACAGAGTGGTTGGTTGTGGCAAACAGTGTCCATTCTGTAAAATACCCTGTGATGCAGGAGGAGCAGCTCACAGTGAACACTTTGCTTCCCTGCATCGACCAAAGGGTTTGGGTAGGAACAGGTTTGAACATTCAAGAAAGCTTACAACTGACATCTGTTCTTCTGCTGTCATCAGTGACAACAGTTTTCGCTGTAGCGCTACAAACAATGAATGGCATCCTTACAAAGACTATAGCAAGATTTATCCAGACTGGAAAATTACTCCAGATTCAAGTTTTGAGGCATCAGATTATTGGAAATATGTGATGAACAAGTACAACAAGGAATTTGCTGAAGCATATGAAGCGAAGCCTGCTAAGATTCCTGATGGTTGGAAGAAAATCACAGTAGAGCAGGCAAAGGAAAGTCTCAAGAAATCATTCAGCATCAAGTGAAATCATGACTGTCTAGTTAAAAGATTGTATCTGGTTTTAGCATTTAGAGTAGTTGTATATTTTTTCTTTGAAAGTTTTTTTTTTCTTCTCAAAACTCTAACAGCTTACAAATGAAATGTATAATCTCAACTAAACGTATTAAAGAAATAAAGTGTAACACGTCATGCAAATAAAATGAAAACATGGTATTTCTGTATAGATCATAGATCTGTCAAACATAAACAAAGCTTTAGGTTTAGTGTTGTGCTAAAAGACACAGCACTATCCTAATTTTAGCATACCTGCACTGATGTGGGAATTAAGTGAAATGTATGTATATTACTCTGAATCTGTCTCTGTTAGGTTGTGAAACTTATTATTTCTATGAACCTGATCTGCTTGCATTGAAAAAACCTTCAGGTCAAATAGTTTAGGGTCAGTTTTAAACTGAATTGAACTGAGTATAAGGAAAAAAATTGAAAAATGTTATTGTACAGATTTTCTTTTAAGTTGGTTAATTTAATGTCAAACATTCTTTATGGCTTCAGTGATATATATGGTATTGTGTTGGCATTGAAACAATGATTTTCTTTGCCTTTGTATCATAAAAATAAACATTCAGATTAAAATTTTGTTTAGTTATGTTTCTTTTGTTTAGTTTATCCTTTGCTTCTGTTATTTTCTGTTTTTCCTTTTTTTCTACTTATATTTGATTATTTTTTAAATGTACAAATAATATCAGACAGAATAAATTACAAAGAACACGTGGTCAGTAATCATTGATATACATTGTCAATTGTTTTCAAAGATCTTCATATTTTGCTTTTTGCAACCTTATTATAAAAGTTTGTCTTTCCGTGCTGTGAATTTCCTCTACGATGTCCATCCAGTTTATACCGCTAGCGGGTTCTTTTTTGTACCATTGTGTGGAATTTACTTTTTTGCTGCTGCCAACAGAATTTTAAATAAATTATTTTTCTTCTGAATATCTGCTCCCTTTACTTGACTAAAATATGTCAGTATTTTCCTTGGGGTTCTGTACCTCAGTTTCTTATCAATTTCTTTGGCAATTTCTTCCCAAAATTGGGATGAATTGCAGCACTTCCAGAATATATGTGCATGACCCACATTCTGTTCTCCACACAGTCTCCAGCAGGAATGGTTTAAGAATAACAATGCCTTTTTTTTTTATCTTTGGAGTAAAAAAAAGACTAAATTTACAAAAATTTTTTTCCAGTTCCTAGAAATAGTAGTGGTAACCTGCGATTTACAAATAGTGTTCCACATAGGATCACTAATGTCCTCCTGTAGATGGTCTCTAATATACAGCATTGAGGTTTTCCCATTATCTATTAATTCTTTATACAGTGTTGATACCACTTTCCACTTTTGCTTTTATCTGCATCACTTAATATTTGTGTAATTGTATTAATTTCACCTGGGAGCACTGGGCTTATCTCTTTTAAATAATAGTCCTGTAGCTGAAGGTACATGTAAAAATCTTGATTTCCATTATGGAACTCCCTCTGTAGAGTTTGGACACTTAAAATTTGGCTTTTCTTGAGAATTTTTTTCCCGAATGTTTAATCCATTACTTGTCCATTCTTTAAATTTAAAATTTATTCTAAATGGTTTGAAATCTTTGTCATAGGCCAACTAGCTAAATAGACTAATTTCTTCCTCTAACTTAAATTCCAAGGTGATTTTCCTTAATTCTTTGTTTTGCTATTATTAATGGAAAAAGCTCTGTCTAGTTTGGTTTAAGGATAACAATGCCTTTTTTTTCTTTGGAGTAACAAAAAACTTACAAAATTTACAAAAAAAATTTCCAGTTCCTAGAAATAGTAGTGGTAACCTGCGATTTACAAATAGTGTTCCACATATCATCACTTATGTCCTCCTGTAGATGGTCTCTAATATACAGCATTGAGGTTTTCCTATTATCTATTATTTCTTTATACAGTGTTGATATCACTTTTATTTTTATCTGCATCACTTCATATTTGTGTTATTTTATTAATTTCACCTTGGAGGACTGGGCTTAACTCTTTTAAATAGTAGTCCCCTAGCTGAAGGTACATGTAAAAATCTTGATTTCCAAATGGAACTCCCTCTGCAGAGTTTGGACACTTAAAATTTGACCTTTTTTTTGAGAAATATTTCTAGAGAGTTTAATCCTTTACTTGTCCATTCTTTGAATTTAAAATTCATTCTAAATGGTTTGAAATCTGTGGCATAGGCCAACCAGCTAAATAGACTAATTTCTTCCTCTAACTTACATTTTAAACCAAATCTCCAAGGTGATTGAGTCCACTTTCTTTTCATTTTCCTTAATTCTCTGTTTTGCTATTATTAATGGAAAGAGCTCTATCCAGTTTTAGGCTGAGTCCACTGAAGAGTTTAAAACACTGAGAGCTGCAATTGGTCAGCTGTCAATTAGGACAGTCTAGTCTTTAGCAGCAGTCCAACTCTCACTTCAACATAACTTTGGTTGCCAAACAATCATTTCAATCTGTAAAACTCACAGAAAGAGAAAGATGCAATTAGAAGAGTTTATTGATACAATAGTTTGAACTTTGGCGCTCAGGCCTCGGCAGGACACATAAACGCTGATTTATACTTTAATGCAGATAAACTGATGTATGAGAATAAGGATATTCCCCCAAAAAATTGCCGAGGTTCAGGCCTGAGCGCCAGCATATGCAGAAAGCGGAGGGAGAAGGATGAGTACAGAAGGACTTCATTATGCACAGGCTGATACACGTGATAAATGAATGTTCATGACAGGGATCATAGCAGTGAGCATGGTAGAGAGAAAATAAAGGAGTTTGCAGAATGTTTAGCAGGGTGCATTGCAGGAAGCATAGGAAACATTGCGGGGAGCATAGCAGAAAGCAGGGCAGGAAACGACAGGGGATGTGGCGAGGAAGCATGGCAGGGAACAAGGCCAGGGACCACAGGGAGCATGGCAGGGAACAAGGCCAGGGATCACAGGGAGCATGGCAGGGAACACACAGGGAGAATGGCAGGGAACAAGGCAGGGGACCACAGGGAGCATAGCAGGGAGCGTGGCAGGGAACTCACAGGGAGCATGGCAGGGAACAGGGCCAGGGACCACAGGGAGCATGGCAGGGAACACACAGGGAGCATGGCAGGGAACAAGGCAGGGGACCACAGGGAGCATAGCAGGGAGCGTGGCAGGGA
>NW_015150875.1:679129-681219 GCF_000732505.1 Cyprinodon variegatus | reverse complement strand
AGCATGGCAGGGAACACACAGGGAGCATGGCAGGGAACACACAGGGAGCATGGCAGGGAACAAGGCAGGGGACCACAGGGAGCATAGCAGGGAGCGTGGCAGGGAACACACAGGGAGCATGGCAGGCAGGAGAAGTGGCAGGGATCACACGGGGAGCATGGCAGGGAGCGTGGCAGGGCGCATGGCAGGGAACATGACTCACGGGGAGCATAGCGGGAAGCATGGCAGGGAACACCCAGGGAGCATGGCAGAATGCAAGGCGGGGAATGAGGCAGGGAACATGGCAGGGAACACATAGGGAGCATAGCAGGGTGCGTGGCAGGGAGCAATGATTTAGCAAAGATGAGAATATATTTTAAACCACCACCAGTATTCGAAGTTAGCTTACCTTACAGACAGAGAGAGCATTGAGCTGCTAAGATTGAAGAGTGTTCAGGGCGGATATAGGATTTATAGGCTGAAAAAGTCTATCGGCCCAACTGCTGGAGAGAAGCCACAGAGACACCATGAGCAGCTGCTTTGTGGCTGCCCCTATCCTAAATGAGTGGCTGGAATAATGACTGGATGAAAAGCCACAGGATTCTAATAGTATTCTGAGATGGTCTTGGAACCAGCGTGGTGACGCGGGAGAACCCTCGGGTGTGACAAAGGGGCTTTGAAATTAGGGAAAAACTTTTGGCGCTTTTGGACAAATTAAACATGGTGATAAACGGGCAAAAGGGGCCATCTGTACGTGCGATAGAAATAGAACAAGGGCCTTTCCATTAGAATGATTCAAGATATTTGTAAATATCGATGTGGAAAAGAAGATCCGAAAGAGACGAATGTCGGGAAGGATCGAAACGACTATTAGTTGAAGTGAAGCTAAACCTGATTTATGTAGAAACGGAGGAAGTAAGTACGAACGAAATGAGTGGGTTAGTTGAGGATGAGTTCTTCTAGCGGAGGAACGGGGTCGGAAGGAGATCGGCAGAAGGACGAAGATGTGGAAGGTCTGAAATTTAAAACGAGGGGGAGCATCAGCAGCATGGTTAGAAAGACCAGGAAAGTGTCGAGCAGAGATGATGGAGTTGTAAGAGACTGCTTGCCAAGTTATGCCTCTAATGAATGGCATGAGAGATTGAGAGGAGGAGCGACCTTATAGATGGCGTCAACGACTGCCATGTTGTCGCAGAAGCGGATATGCGCTTTCTCCTCCAAGGCGGGCCCCGCAGACGGCAAGCTATGGCTAAAGGTAAACCTCGCATAGCGCAGATGACTGAAGTAAAAGAGGGAGGCCACGAACCAGCAAACACCTGTCCTGAAAGAACCCCCCCAAAACCTACGGATGGGGCAGCATCCGTGAAAAATTGGAGCGTGTCAGCGTTTGAATGATGTCATCAGAAAATGATTTGCCGTTCCATTACAAAGAGGTCTAGCCCAGAAAGAAGGATCGGAATGGCAACCTTCGTCCAGAGAAACCTAATCTAAGAGAGAGGGAACAGAGTTAGCTAGGTCAAGCAGTCGGGAAATGAAGGAACAACCTTGTGAAATGATGCGCATGGCAAAATTAAGGTGACCAAGCAAAGAAGCGACTGACATTTGGAAATAATTGATGCAGAGCTATAAGACTGAGAAATCTCACGAATCCAAGACAGCTTGTTTGCGGGCAGGGATGCCATCATGGCCACTGAATCGAGAGCTATGCCTAGAAACACAATTTTGTAACAGGGCCGATGTTTTGTTTTGTCTTTTTTCGGACAGGGGAACACCAAGTTGGTTAAGAGCTTTTAGTTTAAGGAGTGACGAACTGGGCTGATGGAGGGAGGATCTATGCGTAGGAAATCATCTTGAGACGAAGAACGCATGGCAAATGAGTAACATTAAGGAGAATCCAACACAGACAAGGACTGCTCCTGCAGCCGAAGGTGAGACGGACAGCAAAGTAGAACAGGGACTTCCATTTAGCTCCGAACAGGTGCCATTGAGAAGGGTGAATGAAAATAATTTTGAAAGCATTGAAAATGTCTGCTTTGGCCAGCCAGGCCCCTTGGCCGGTGGTCTTAATGAGAGAAATAGCGTGGTCTACAGAAGCGTAGTGAAGAGAAAAG
>NW_015150875.1:673537-677082 GCF_000732505.1 Cyprinodon variegatus | reverse complement strand
GGCAATATTAGGACTTGCAGAGAAAAGTAAAAAAGTGCAATAAGTGACGTGACAAAAGTTAAGGTATAACCTGCATAAATGATCATTTAGATATTAAGGGTCTTCAGTTTTATTTTTAATGGGAAATGTCAGAAAACAAGACATGCCTTCAGCATTTTGTGTTTTGATTATTTATTTAACAGGTGAAAGGAAACAATTGTTTCTGCATTGAAAAAAAATCTATAGTTTTGTTGACAGAACCTGATTTTTTAATGGCATTTAGACAAAAGTATTTTACTGCCTTTATCTGAGCCCCTGAAGACTCAGAGGATGGAAATTGTATTTATTAAACTCACCACCATCCTGGTCATTCAACACCCACGCTTAACACTTTGCTTCCCAGCATCGAGCAAACTCACAACTGACGTCTGCTTTTCTCTTGTAAATCGGTGACCTGAGATTTTGCTGCTTTGCCACAAATAAAGAATTTCACCCTTTTAAGAATTATAAAAAATTTTTCCAGACTGGGAGATCCATCCAGATGTGAGCCTTGAGGCATCTGATTATTGGAAATGAGTGCTGGTCAAGTACAATAGGAAATTTGCTGAAGCATATGATGCAAAGCCTGCTGATATTCCTGTTTCTTGGAAAAGAAAACATCAAGCAAACTCATATCGCATGTCTAGATCATAGAATATAAATGGGTCTCGAATGTTCTTTTTGAACAATTTGGGTTAATCTCTTTCTCTAAAGACAAAATAAAATACTAAAAGAATAATCTGGTAGGAATTGTTTTGATCAAAGATCATTTGTATAAATGTTTTGTTCTACTCTTTGAATATATATTGTTTTAAAATATGAATACTTTAGATAGATAATTGAAGTTGAATTAATAAGTTGATGCCTTGAGTGTGAAATAATTTTGCAAATTTAAAAGCTCAATTCAATTAACTGTCAACTGTCATTGCATGCTTATTATGCAGAGGTAGTTGCTGCACAGTTGGTCATTTGATTTGAAAAATATATATAAAAATGAAACTTTAAACTTACTTAACTTCTGTGACATATAAGTAAGTCAGGTTAGAATGGATGCATATGACATTTAATCAGTATATAAAGAGGTTCAATTGATTATATATTCTCTGATACATAATCTGATTTACATTTGTTGTTATTTAGATCAACTTCCATAAATATTACTGAATACAAATAAACTGTAGTGATCTTTGACATCTGATGACAGATTCTTTTGTGTTAACTATTTATTTATTGCTGTGTGGATATAGCCACATGTGTTGTTGGTTTGCTCCATGTTTCTAGTTATGTGTACTTAATGTGTTTATTGTTTCTGTTTCTCCTTAGCCGTGCTCCACTTAATGTTTGTATTATGCTCACATTAAATCTCTATGCTCAAAAGATTGTGTAGGTAATTTGCAAACATCGGTCTCATTTGGATAGAGTGGAATGACTCAAGGATAAATGTTGCCTATCTGACCAAATAAACAGTCCTCTGAAAGGTTTCAGCAACAAAGAACACAATTGTCCGGCTTGTTCTGTGCAGAGCTCTGTATTTAAAGCTATATGGCTTATATATATGGCTTCACTCTACCAATAAACATTTTCTGTCATTATTCTTATTCTCTGAAAACCAAACAAATTCTGTCATGTATGCAAACTTATGAGCACAACTGTGTGTTATACTTTGCTAAAAAATATAATGTCAAACAGAACAGTTTTAAAAATTGCATTTTTTACTTTTTGGATCTGTAGATAGTTAGTTGGGTTTTTTTTTCTTTCTCTCAGCCCAGCAATCTGTACTTTTCTTGGGAAATGAAAGTGACTAAAGACCCCACCCACCAGAATAAAAAGTGAAACTGAGGCATAGCTCTCGTGTTTGCAGCAGTGAGGAGTGTTCCATTTTCCCCTTATTTCTGCCAGAGTTTCCAAACCTTTAGGAAGGATTTTTTTTAACAAGGTAGGTCAACTGTTTTGTGTTTTTTGATCATAGCTTTAATTCCATCAAACTAATCATTTAGTTGTACACTTCTGTGGATTAGTACCTCATGTAATTCTGTCTTAATACATTCATGTTTTATTTTTAGGTCATAACGTTTGAAGATGTATTGATGAGCTTACATTCAACAATGGATAACCCTGAGGAGGAAATGGTAAACAAGGATTACAACCAAGTTAAGAGAATATGGTTTAATGAACCTATGCACAGTATAAGGATACAGACCCATGAGTTAAATGTTTTATATACTATTGGGACTTATAAAGTTTTTTGAAATTAATTGAAGATTAAGCTATTGTTAAGATTTTGATGTAGGTGTTATAGGTTACAATAATCTAACCTAAGTAAAATCCTGTCTCAGTTGTAGGACTGTTTTGATTGAAATTTTTGTTTCATAAAATGGATTTATTTTCTGTTTAAGATTATATTTGGCCACAATAAATCTGAGTTTATGATAACATGATTACATCTAACTTTGAAGTAAGAAAAAATCTTTGGAAGTACTGTAGTCAAAAAAGATGCAAGTGGTTAACTTAAAATAATGTGGTTTTCTTTTTATAAATGTACCTAAAAAAGTTGGTATTTAACTTTAATTTTAAAATACAAAAATATAGTTTAAAATACAAAGCTGTTTTTGTTCTGCATCATAGGGTGGTGAGTGAAACATTGTTTCAGTTTTATTTCTATTTCTTTTAACAAATAATTAAAATACTTTAAAAATGGAGTGCTGTAGAGAAATACAGCCATATATTATTTGGCTGCATTCCTGTGTGGGGTTGGACTAGGATCAATCCTAGCCATTTTGGTGCAGATTCAAAGATCTATGTGGAAATGAGAGCCAAATGTATGGTCATTGCAAAGCTCCTCACTTCGCCATTCCGCCATGGCAAAACCTTTTAACTAAAACTCACTGTGCCTTAAACAAAGCCAGAACAACATCTGACCTAGTTTGAAGATGATGAGGTTAAAACTGTAAGATAGGTGTTTTCAATTATAAGGAAGCAGTTGTTTTCCACTTCATTTATCTGTTTATCTGCAATATATTTTTTTCCCATAAGCTTTAAAAGAAAAGTAAGAAATTGGGTATGGGAAACTTAGTGCTCAAAATGACGATAGCACTCAGCAAAGATTTCAGACACTCTGCTTGGATTTACATACGGAGGATTTGCATCTTCCGTATGTAAATCCTAGATTTGCATATGGAGGATGCAAATCGATTTGCATATGGAGGATGCAAATCTAGGTACATATCTTTATTCCCACAGCTAATCTCTTCATGTTTATTTCACAGGAAAGGAACTTCTGAGTCACTGTACCTGTTTCAGTGGGGGTCATTTTTTAACTATATACTTACACTCACCGGCCACTTTATTAGGTACCCCATGCTAGTAACGGGTTGGACCCCCTTTTGCCTTCAGAACTGCCTCAATTCTTCGTGGCATAGATTCAACAAGGTGCTGGAAGCATTCCTCAGGGAGTTTAGTCCATATTGACATGACGGCATCACACAGTTGCCGCAGATTTGTCGGCTGCACATCCATGATGCGAATCT
>NW_015150875.1:668197-672732 GCF_000732505.1 Cyprinodon variegatus | reverse complement strand
CTTCCCCATACTGATGCTCGGTTTGAACTGCAGGAGATTGTCTTGACCATGTCTACATGCCTAAATGCACTGAGTTGCCGCAATGTGATTGGCTGCTTAGAAATTAAGCGTTAACGAGCAGTTGGACCTAATAAAGTGGCCGGTGAGTGTATGTTTTATTATCAGGATACTCATTAAAATAAATAATTGTTTTCTAATTTACCTTGCAGTTCTTTGATGCAGCGGTTGCCTTTATAGAACCTGACTGTAATCCAGAAGGGAACTCTATCCCTTTGCCAACTGACAGTACGTATATATTAAAGAAAGTTTAAAACTGTAGCCTTCATGAATTTATTTTTATTTTGAAATTGTAATTAATCTAAATATTTTTTTTCTTCTGCCAGGTCCACCAACAAAAGTGACTGTTCACTGTGTTGGCCCTAACACGGTTTCTTTTGGTGTTGAGCCAAATGTTTCCCCAGATAAACATAAACTTCAAATAGAATACACCAGTGACACGCACTCAGGGAGCTTGAAGATTAAAAACTGCAACACCGCTGATGTTGTAGGGTTGATTCCTGGGACACAGTATATGTTTAGTATCACAAGGATAGTAGAAAAAAGGGAAATCACCACTCTGTCTGTAGTTACAGGTATGTATGCCTTGGAGATGTGATGAGTCATAGTGAACAGAGGGTCCTGTGGATGTAATGTAAAGTGGTGAACAGCTATTCATTTTCATATCACCACAATCAAAGCAGAAGGAAATATCTAAAAATAATTTGCTTTTGTTATCTATAAAGAAACAATTTTCTCAAAATACAAACTCTATGTGAAACCCATGTTTCTAGCACATTGTCCATATTGTTTTTGTTTGTTTTACAGAGCCTGTTCCTCCAGCAGGCATAAAAGTCACAAATGCCAGCAATAAGTCACTCTGTCTGGAGTGGGACACCCCCACTGGTGAAGTGGAGTCTTTCAAAGTGACCTGTAGCTGTGAAGGTGAACTTGTGCAAGAGTTGAAAACAGACACCAACGGTGTGGCGTTCAACAACCTGTGGCCTGGGGCCTATTATACCATCCTTGTTTCTACACATCTAAGAAATGGAACAACAAGCAAGCCTGTTGGTATATCAGCCAAAACAAGTGAGTAGAATAAATACTTGGTCAGAAATGAATCAATTTAGGTATATATTTATGTGCAAGCTAGGCAGGCTTATTCATAAAGACAGTTTTAGAAGCAAGATAATTCAAATTGCTGTGCATAATAGATCAACACACAGAAAATACATTGCAAATTAAATAAAGAAGAATATGAAACAGTTGGAAAACTCAACTAAAATCTTAAAATAGCACAGGCAAAGTCCCCTCTAAACAAACAAGTTTTGTATTTAACAATTAAAGCGATATAAGCTTTTCTTATGTTTATGATTTATTTAAATAAACACTTTGAACTTTCCCACTGCCTGTTTCACCTTGCTTAAGGTGCTGTGGGATAGACTAGCGACCTGTCCAGGGTGTGCCCAACCTCTCGTCCATTGACAGCTGGAGATAGGCACCAGCACCGCTCACGACCCCAGCAGGGATAAGCATGTCAGAAAACGGATGGATGGATGTAACATTAAAGCTGTAGGTCATTCTTAGTCATTCTTAAAGATGGCGTTATGTGTAAAAAAATAAAAATTACTATAGTAAGTACATAGACTTGATTACTGAAAAATATATCCTCACAAAGCTGCCTAAAAAGTCAATCAGAGCTGTCGTTAATCCAAGTGATGCTTCTCATGTCCTCACTTAATGTGGATCATATCACCCCAGTCCTTAAGTCATTATGCAGGGACTCATTAATGTTCCAAAAATTAAAAAGTTATGTAGGTAATTAAAAATAAGCAAAATGTTACTTTTACAGCAGCGAAAGAAAGTGACATTTGCTCTGCACCCTCCGTCTGTTGCCCGTCACAATAATACAATTCATACAACACAAATGAGTGTATGGAGTGGTGTACAAAAGGACAGATAAAAATTTTGACCTTTAGTGAAATATTCAGATTTAGTTTTAAAGCTTTAAGTTCTGATACTAAAATCTATTTAATCTGGATTGCTCAACGAAAAGCATGAAAAAAAAAACATTTGTTTTTTTAATTTAAGGCCAAAATTTAGTTTTCAAATATTCTATTGTATTTTTCCTAGTCCAATCTCTTTTTTTATAAGATCGAAATCTAGGGTGACTGGACGTCCTCTTTTTTCCAGGCATGTCCTACTCTTCATACCTAAAAAATATGTCCATGTCAAAAATGTCAAAATCGTCCGGGATTTCGGTCGACTACAGTGCAGCAGAACTGAGCCGTCAGCTCCGGGGCTGGTCCGGGAACTATGGTGGACAGGGGGTGGGAGCCAGTGGGGGGATGGAGTAGTAGCCTGCGGCTAGGGGCTAGGGGAGTTTGGGCAATCGGACTAAGTGGACCATCTTGGAAAAGCGGTCCACAATAGTAAGGATGACAGAGTTCCCATCAGATATGGGCAGACCAGTGACAAAGTCCATAGATAAATTGGCTCATGGTCTGGAGGGCACAGGTAAGGGCCAGAGGAGACCTGAAGGGGGGCAAAGAGAGACCTTAGCTTGGCTGCAAGGGGTACAGGCAGCAACAAACTCCTTAACATCCTTAGTCAAGGTAGGCCATCAAAACTGAGATTTGACAATGTGGAGGGACTTGGTGATGGCAGTACAGACAGGAGCTGTGGCAGAATTCAAGGACCTTGCCTCTTAGGAGGTCAAGGACAAAAAGTACATTCTTAGGACAGGCTGCAGGGATGCTCTTACCATCAACAAAGCTCCTGACCTCTCTCTCCAACTCTAGCCATGTAACAGCACACCTTACTGTGTTGGGGATGATGTATTTCTCAGCCTGCACAGGACCCTCCTCCTCTGCCTCAAAGATACGGGACAGGGCGTCACCCTTGATGTTTTTAGAGCCAGGTCTGTAAGACAGCGAAAAGTCAAAACAACTAAAGGGCCCACCTGGCTTGTTGGGGGTTGAGTCTCTTAGCTGTCTTCAGGTATTCCAGGTTCCTATGGTCTGTCCACACAAGGAAGGGGATCATGGAACCCTCCAGTCAGTGTCTCCACTCCTCCAGGGCAAGCTTGACGACCAGGAGCTCCCAGTTTCCGACATCGTAGCTTCCTGGAGAAGTAGGCACAAGGGTGAACTTGGCCGTCCCCGACCCTTTGACTGAGCACCGCCCCAACACCGGAACTAGAAACATCAACCTCAAAAATTAACTGTCCCTCCAGATCAGGGGAAATAAGAACTGGGGCAGAGGTAAAAAGAGCTTTTAGGTGCTTGAAAGCTTTGTCGGCCTGGTCATTCCAAGAGAACCGTACCATAACAGATGTCAGGGCATGGAGCGGGGCGGCGACCTGGCTATTGTTACGGATGAACCGTCGATAAAAGTTGGTGAAGCGCAGAAACCTCTGGAGTTGTCTCCAGTCGGTGGGAGTGGGCCACTCAGTGAATGACCGGACCTTAGCAGGATCCATGGACATCTGTTCAGGAGACAGGATAAACCCAAGGAACGAAATAGAGGCGAGAGGAAATTTGCACTTCTCCGCCTTCACATATAATTGATTCTGCAGAAGGCGAAGCAGGACTGAGCGGACGAGATGTTTATAGGTATTGAGGTTGTCTGAATAAATGAGGATGTCATCTAGGTAAACAAAGACGAACCAACCTAACATGTCCCTGAGAACCTCATAGACAAGGTTTTGGAAGAGGGCCGGGGCAGTGGTGAGTCCGAATGGCATAACCAGATACTCGTAATGGCCCGTGGGGGTGTTGAAAGCAGTTTTCCATTCATACCTCTCCTTAATCCAGACCAAGTGGTATGCATTATGTAGAGCAAACTTAGTAAAGATTTTAGCCCCCTGGATCTGATGCCGTGTTCATTAAGGGGATCGGGTAACGTCACAGGGAACTGTCCTTCTTCCACACAAAGAAGAAACCTACACCGGCAGGGGAGGAAGAAGGGTGGATTATGCCTGCCCTCAGGGATTCACCAATGTATTTCTGCATCACCTCAGACTTAGGGGCAGACAAAGAGTAGAGACGGCCTCTAGGGGGAGTAGTACCTGGTAACAGATCAATGCAGCAGTCATATGGGCGATGACGAGGCAGATTTGTGGCTTTTGCTTTATTGAAAACCTCCCTCAGATCATGATAATCGGAGGGAACTTTGGAAAGATCCGAGTAGGTCCCCTCTGTGTTGCCCTCAGGCACCTGGAGAGGTTGGGCCGACCGTAAACAGGAAACAGAACAGGAAGAAGCCCACCCCGTTACCTCCACCTTCCGCCAGTCAATGAGGGGGTTGTGTCACCTGAGCCAGGTAGCACCAAGGACCACCGGAACCTGAGGAGAGTGGATAATCATGAGGGTGAGTCTCTTCCTGTGATTACCTCCAATCAGCAGCTCGATGGGTTCCGTGATGAGATGGGAATAGTTGAGTTTATGACCGTCCAGGGCAAAGGTATAAAGGTATTCTCGGCTGCTCTGGTGGTCTGT
>NW_015150875.1:663568-667305 GCF_000732505.1 Cyprinodon variegatus | reverse complement strand
CGCCTGGCTTGACGGAGAAACCAGGAGAACAGCTGTGCATATTTACGACAGTGCACTTTTACTTTCGCCCTCTGAGGGGAGCCTCGCTGGAAAATCAACACCGGTTGCATAGTGTACCTTTAAGTCTCCTGGCCAGCCCCTCGTCATAAACTCTGTGTCGGCCCCAGAATCAACAAAAACAGAAAGGTTATGGGATTTGGTTGAGACAGTTATTGTGGCAGGAAGCAAGAGGTCTGGGGTGACAGGGAGCTTTTTACGGCTCAGCAGGGTTCTCTCTCTCTCTCCCTACTGAGCCTGACCTTTTACTGGGCAACTAATGGCATTATGTCCCTCACCCCCACAGTAGAGACACAGGTTACCTTGTTGCCTTCGTTGATGCTCCTCTGCGGTCAGTTTGGCCCTTCCTAATTGTATGGGCTCGGGACCAGTTGCCATGCCAGGAGGAGAGAGCACAGCTGGGGCAGATGAGAATGGTCTAGGATGAAAAGGTGCTGCAGCAAGCCGCTCCCTACGCCTTTCCATAAGACGAAGGTCTATCCAGGTTCCTCCAGTTGTTTTAAGGACCTTTGGAAACTCGTGTGGCCAGTTCATCATTTATTCTCTCATTTAGACGGGAAATGAAAACGTCCATTAGGGCAGGTTCATTCCAGGGGCTCTCTGCGGCCAATAGATAGAAATCAACGATGTAGGGTTAGGAGCCCCCTAGTGGACTAAAATACACCAGTGATACGCTGTGGACTAGTTTTTAGCACGGGGCTAAAAACTTTGGTCAGCTCACGGGAGGAAGAGTAATAGGAGTGGCAGATGGGGGAGTTGTTCTGCCACTCAAGTTGCCCATAATCTAGCCTTGCCGGCAAGCAGTGCAATAACAAAGGCTACTTTTGAGCGATAAGTGAGGTAGGCAGATGGCTGAAGCTCAAAATGAATCTCACACTGCGTAAGAAACGCCCGGCACTGTTCAGGATTCCTGTTCCTGTATGGCTCAGGTGGGGAAAGCCGCGGTTCATGAGGAGGTGACGTCATGGAGTGTGACGCAGTGGCTGAGACCGCTGTTTTTTGCAGAAGTGGCGGGGCTGGAGCAGCCTGGCTGCGGAGATGATACAGAATCTTGGTAACGCCGGCCTCTAACTGTGATATTGCCTTCTCAACGCCTGCATACCACTGACCGTCCGGTGATAGGTCCATACTGGCCAGATTGTACTGTAACGGGCAGGGACTGGACCCAGAATTCAAACCAGCACAGGTCAGTGATGTTTGAAACAAGCTTTATTTAAAAATAACTTAAAGAGGGGGTTCGGGGGGACGCTGCTCGCTCCAAAGCAGGAAACCTGCTGTGGCAGAGACAACAAATTAGAGATCAGTTGATTGTGACAGGCTAGAGTGAGAGAAGCTGTATATCTAACCTGATTGCGGGGCATCTGAGTCTGGGGAACTGACTTGGTCCGGGGCTTTGGGGTGGTTAATGTTTGTGTAGCCAAAAGGCAGGCAGGCACTCCGTTCAAGGTTATCCCAGGGCATTATTCAGAGAGGTCCGGGGTCCGTGCACACAGGGAACAGATATCCAGCAGAAGAACACGTAGGGTTTTTCCAGGGGCATAATCCAGAGGGGTCCGGGGTCCAAACACAGAGAGACTGATTTCCAGCGGCAGTACAGGTAGGGTTTTTCCAGAGAGGTGGTCCAGGTCCGGTCCTGATCTGTTAACAAGGAGGCTCAGAGACTTAAGAAGGGTTAGGGGGGGAAATCCGGTACTCACAAGCAGGCAGGGTCAGATTGACAAAAGGCTTCACTGGGTCAGGCTGATGGGCAGGTCCAAGGACAGAAACGGGTCAGGCAACAGACAGGCAATCACAAGGGGAAATGCTTGAATGCTTGTGCGGGTGGCTAGAGACAATCTGGCACTGGCAGCTGATCTTCAGAGGGTTTATATAATAATAATAATAATAATAATCAATCCAATTTGTACCGCACTTTTCATTAACAAAAATCTCAAAGTGCTACACAGTGCAAATAAAATCAAAGATAAAAATCAACATCATAAAAATCATGTGGAGGCAGAATAGGCTTGCTTAAATAAAAAAGTCTTCAAGCCTCTTTTAAAATCAATCAGTGGTTCTGGAGCTCTAAGATGATCTGGGAGAGAGTTCCAGAGACGGGGGGCAGCGACAGCGAAAGCCCGATCTCCCATGGACCTTAATCTGGAGCGAGGAAGGTGAAGGAAGTTGCAATATATGAGGTGAAAACAGGTGGAACCAGTAAGGGTTGATGCAGTAGAGCAGGTGTGATGAATGTTGGATCAGACCAATAACAGAGCTGAGACTCTCACAGTTACTTTGTTGTAAAAGTCTTCTTTATTTACCTTTAGTTTTAAAAGTCTCTTGGCCTAAATGGAGATGATCCCCAGGGAGGAAAGTCGTCCTGCATCAGTCTTATTATAGTATGTTTTCAGTCTTTTCAATGCAGTGAATGACCTTTCCATAGAGATTGTTGTGGCTGGTACTTTGAGCACCAGTTGGACTAACTTTGTCATCTCAGGGACAGTCTGTAGCAGATCATTCTGGGCCAAAAAGCTGGAAACTGTCCAGGAGATTTGCTTTAATTCCTCACGGTTTGTGAGGCACACACAGTGGTTGATGCTGTGGATGATTTAAATGCAAGTAGGGATTTATTTTAGTTCAACGGATTCATAAAAAAGAAACAGGTAAGTTATATATGATATTTACATCACACTTTAGGGGGATCTGTGTAATTTTGACACCATTGTAATTAATTTTAAATGAGGAAACAGAGGATCACTCTTTTCTTTGACAGTAGGCACTGATTTTTACTAATAGGAGTTTCTCAAGAGTTTCGTAAATTGTGACTTACACCTTTAGCTAAAACTCGCACATCATCTGGCTCATTACAAAATTTTAATGAATTGTTCCTCGGCATCATGCATACCTCTGGTAAAAATGTAAATTTCCATAAAATCCGCTCATAAGTTTTCAATTAATCCTGATTACAAACCAACAACATTGCCTTTTCTGGTGTTTTTATCTTCAGTAAAACACCTCTTGGACTTTTTGAGTCCGATACTGAGACTCTACGATGCTCTTCTCTCTCCTCTGAGATGAAAGCTCTTTTCTTTTGGTTCTGGTGGACTTTCAGCTAAGTTTAGGTTGTTTGGAAAGTTCTGTAGCCATCGTGTAGGCACAGTGCTCTCCACACAGAAGGTCATGTAGTCAGTGATGCATTCTGTAAGGCTGTTGATGTCATCACCATGAGAGCCTTAGTTTCTCCGTGGCCTCATCTGACTAAACTTTCACTCACCTCTTCTGCACTGGTATGTAATGGGGGAGCAGGTAGACAAGGTTATGATCCAAGCATCCTAGTGGGGGGAGGGGGCGGAGGTGTAGGCATCCTTAACATTTGCAAAAAGAAGGTCCAGAGTTTTATTGTCTCTTCTTGTACCTGTGACGTACTGGGTGAACGTGGGGAGGGTGGAATGGAGAGAGGCTCAGTTCAAGTCTCCGGTGATGAGCAGGAAAGCATGGTGTCCGTGGAGTCGGGGATTAAAAATAGAGTACTATAACATTCTCAAACTCTCATGCTCACCACAAGTAGCACCACCTCTGGGGAGCATACCTGTTCCTTAACATCAACATGAGCCGTGTTACACCATCTCTCAATCACAGACATCGCCAGCTACCCCCCCGAACCCCCTCTTTAAGTTATTTTTAAATAAAGCTTGTTTCAA
>NW_015150875.1:662015-662994 GCF_000732505.1 Cyprinodon variegatus | reverse complement strand
TTCAGCTGTAAAAAAAACTAAAAACCAACCCAATTGGTAGAATCAGTAGACAGCACAGGGTATTATTTCCACTGTTATGCAGATAATACTCAGCTATATTTGTCTATAAATCCAGATGAAACACAGAGTACAGGCATGTCTTGAAGACATAAAAACCTGGATGACTGTTAACTTTCTGCTTCTGAATCAAGAAGTTATAGTCGTTGGACCAGAGTGTTTGAAAAAGAAGCTCATTAGTCAATCAGTCAATTTGGATGGGTTTAAATTTATTTCTGATAATAAAGTAACCAAATCTTGGTGTTATTTTTTTATCAAAGAGGTTTCTAGAACTTCCTTCTTTCGTCTGCGCAATATTGCAAACATTAGAAATATCCTGTCCGTGGGTGATGGTGAGAAACTATTTGGAATTCTTTTCTATCAGGGAGTCCACTAACTGTAGTGAAAAGCTTTCAGCTGATCCAAAATGCTACAGCCAGAGTTCTTATGAAAATTAACAAGGGAGATCATATTTCTCCTATTCTAGCATCTCTTCATTGGCATCCAGTTGAATCCAGAATAGGATTTAAAATCCTCCTTCTCACATATAAAGCCTTAAATGCCTAAGTTCTTATATCAGGGATTAGATCATGTCCCTAACAGAGCATGTCACTCTCAATCTACAGGTTTAGTAGTGGGTCCTATATGGGAGAATTATCCTGCCTTAATGCAAGAGCACATAATTTCAATTTGCCACTTATAAGAGCGTCTGCTGAAACTGCTATTCACAGTAGTTTTGTGGCTCGATTCAGCAAAGTTCATTACTTATGGATAACCCAAACAATTCTGAATTAAGTAATTTTAAACAATTAGTGGTTTGTTATGTACAAAAGCAAAGAACCAACATATTAAATTATTATCTTGAAATACTTTGTTAGTATTGATTTCAAAATGTAGGGGAAAAAATACATTTTTTACAAAAAGTTAAAATGTTGGATAGTTA
>NW_015150875.1:659866-661260 GCF_000732505.1 Cyprinodon variegatus | reverse complement strand
AGCAGGTGAAGAGAGAAGTAACTAGAAGGAGCTAAGGCGAACAAGACTGGCAAGATGGGGCAACAGAGAGTAACTTGAAAAATAAAACACGGCTTAAATGTAATACAAAATGGAAAAGAAACCAATGATCAGGAAAACCCAATATAACATAAATCAAAGTGTAACTGAGAACTTAAAAAGGAACTTAAGTAGAAGTCCACAAAGGGCACAATCATGACAATTGTACCAATCTGAACATAGAAAGTAAACTGAGAGCGGAATAAATCAAAGCTTCCCTCAGACTTTGCCAACCTCTCTGACTTACACTACACAATGTTTTTTAAAAGAATAATATGCTCTCTGAGTTCTTTCAGCATTACGCCCTTCCCAATAACACAGTGACTGAAAGGTGAATGAGATCAAAAGGTCCTAAAATCTATTTCAATGGACGTTCACAATGATTATCTTGCTTAGGAGACACTGACTCCTTTGCAGGTTTTAATTAAAATGAGAAGTGTATATTTCTTGAAATTACCTTACATCTATATCTGATGTACTCTACTGGTTATGTTACCTCTGGAAGCCTATAATGGTTTTATTTGTAAAAGTAATATTTGTTTTACATTGTTGTCCCATAAGACTGGTTTAAAGATAGAAGTAATAGATTACAATTTAATCTCAATGCAGTACAAACAAATCAGTTTAAAGAACTGTACTGAACAACTATGATAAAAACGAATGCTTTTGTACACACACAGCTTCCTTCTGTAGAGCAATATTGTTCACGCATGGTTCATTGAGTGTATGGTGTTTGACATTACCATTTGGGAATTTGCAGTCAAGTGTGTAAGTATATAGTTTTAAAGCTATTATCAGTGGCGAGAAGAATGTGCTTTTATATGAAACAGCTGGTACATTCAAAGCAGTGGGTTACCTCCGAGCCAAGGATGTCATCTGTTTTTGGGGAAAAGCAGTTTCCAAGTAAGGTCAAAGAGCCAAAGCAGCAAGCAGGATAATACATGATAACCAGTCATGAAGATTTTCCTTTTCTGTCAGCAAAGAAAAGCCACAGAGATTGTTTTAAGCACTTTCCTGTTTATTTATTTAATCTTACCTGTCTTACTGTATTTAGCGTGTTTTTATGTTAATTTTTCTGACATGTTACTCCGTATAAGTTCATGCTTTTCTGTCTAGTTTCTTAGTATGTTTTTGTGTTCTGTTTTGGGGTGTTATTAGATTCATTTATCTTTGATCAGGGCTTCCCCTCAGGGTTCTCAGGACACAAAGTGTTGAGGTTGCAAGACAATTTTCACAATCAAAATAAAGTGTTTCCAAAGGTACATGAAGAGCCAAAAGATAATATTAAATCACTTATGAAATAAGTGACAATGCATTATTTAATCTTTAAATATGTC
>NW_015150875.1:657444-658394 GCF_000732505.1 Cyprinodon variegatus | reverse complement strand
AAATATGAGCATTTAAATATAATTTCAGCTATTCTTTCATCTCCCCCTGCTTGCTCTGGCTGGAAAGCCACACATGCAACTTTCTGTGCCACCGACCCGGAAACAGATTTACAGATGTCCTTGCAGAACAACAACAATGTAATGTGTAATATAGGTTGGTTGCACCATTGTTTACTAGTGATGTGTGGCAGAGAAACAAATTTTTTGGATGCTTGCAAACAACTCTCTACCGTTGCTACATGGTCATCCAGGGATTGAATACTACAGGTCAATGAGCCCCATGCAATCGGCTGGGTTTCTTTAGAAAACTTTCAAAACCAAACTTTACTGTATTGTTTCAAAAAAGAACTGTTGGACTCTATGTAATTGACTCAAGATCTGTCAGTATGAGTAAAATGTGCTTTCAGGTTTGTGTTTTGAGTTTGCACTATATGAATAAACCAAATTAAATTGAACTAAACTGATCAGAAACAGTCCTCGGAGGCTGCCTACAAACCAAGGCCCCCACCAAGAGAAATGTGTGTAGCTGCAAATTCCTCAATACAAAGCACACATATGGCATGTAATCATTCTGTCAGGGTCACTGTGAAAATCCAATAGATTAAAAACTAATCTAAAAAAAGCAAATCATGGAAACCTCATACACATGAAAATAACTCACTGAACAGAAAAATTAAATGATGTTTACGGATAATTAAAAATCTCTCTTCAAAGGCTTAACTTGTTAATGGCTTGATTTGTGGTAATCAGATTGACAATCTGAATAAAATCTTTATAATTATTTAAATTTTGAAAGACTGTAGAAAATGACAGTTTGACTAACCAACATAAGGCCTTACAACAAGGAGGTCTGTTGCTTTAGAAACCCTGAAAGTGTGTTTTAACCTAGGCTCATTCTTGATTAACTAATTGTACAGATGAAGTCTTGAGGATCTAATTGAGCTGCTGTC
>NW_015150875.1:632672-655462 GCF_000732505.1 Cyprinodon variegatus | reverse complement strand
GTCTTTATATTTCTATGAAAAATGTCTGCCAGCTGACTGTTTGTTTTTTAGCACATAGAGCAGCTGGACAGGTATATAACCATTTAGACACCTGTTGACAGAAATCAAGCCAACAAACAAACAGTAGGCAGCATTCAGTTTCAAAGTTACTCCCCTGTGGACAAAAAAAAGAGACATGCAGAAACAGTTGGAATTAACTTAATTAGAGCTCAGAACATTACTGTTTTTTCCCACACAGGCAAACAATTACTTTATCATTTTATTTTTTAAATATTTTAACTTTTTTTTACTCATACTTCTCCTTTAATTTTCTTTATTTTCTTTTGTCATGTTATTCTAATGTGCATTCCCTCTTTTTGATTTGCAACACCCACATATCTCCATGCTTTTCCTGCTTTAAAAAAAAAACACTTTGCATTATTCTGTGTGCATATGGTTCTATGCATAAAACATTTGCTTTGCCTTGCATTTGGAAACAATTAGCATCAACATCCTGAATATATAAAGGAACAGATTAGAAAGCTCAGGTCAGATAGATTTATTGATATGATTAAACCAAGGTTAGGCTATAAAACATTAATCCAAGATATGGGACCCTCACAAACAAGTGTTTAATTATTTAAAGAAGAAGAATCAATAATATTTATTATCATTACGACACCATTATGCATTTGGAAAGATGCTCAGAATGTGGTTATAGTACATAGATATAAATTAAACAATGTAATGGAAAAAGCATGTACTCTTAGACTAAACCCTGTTATAAAAAAACATAAAGAAAAAAATACTCAAGAGGAACTTTTAAACGAAAGACAAATCACTTGTAGAAGACAAATATAGCATATTATAACCAATTTAAATCAAGATTGTAAAAAAATACATTAATACTTTTTATTAAAGATGGAAATCTTTTTTTTATTCCATCAGTATGTTCTACCCTGCATATTAACTCTACAAGTTGCATAGTTGTTGTTTCACCTGGTTTAAGTTTTGTGTAACGAACCTTTTGCTATTTAATTATTAATAATTTAATTGAATAAATAATCAACAGATAAATCAATTAGCCAAATAATTGTTAGTTGCTATCCTATTCTGAACTCTGCTAGGTCTCGTTTTGTACATTTTTTAAGCAGTATTCAGTATATAGTATGCAAGAGGTTGTGTGCAGGTGTGTTATTGTGAAGATTAGATGGGATGTACGTGTCTGACAAAGCTTTAAGACGGCAACGGACTGAACTGAGGGACCAGAAGTTCAGCCAGATGCAACAGATTGACGTTTAAGGATTTAATGAACATTTATTGAAGATTTATTGGTGGCAGAAAGCCACCAGCAGTGGGATCAGAGAGAAAGGTTTTTGGCTGGACAGGAAACAGCAGGGTGACTTTACTGTGGAACTGACAGGCTATGAATCTGAATCCTTGGTTTGATACAAGCGAGCCACAAACGGTTCACAAAGGAGGACTTCTTCAGATTTACTAACCCAGGAGGTTGGCAGGAATGGATGATCAGGAGACGCAGTGGAAACAGAAATAAGTGACAGGGTCAAAGGGTCAAGCTTGCGTAAATCTGTAGTCGGGGCACAGAAACAAGGTTGAACACAGGGAGGCAGATTCAGGCTGAAAGAGCCGAGGGTTAGACAGCAGGTGGTAGTCAGGACGCGGAGAAAAGGTTTATGTCCTAAATTCAGAATCCAGGAGAATTTCCAGTGAGAGAAAGGAAAAAAAAGAAATCCAGAAGCCAAAAGAATGAATGGAAATAATTTACTCACACTAAGCCTTTCAACAATAATGCCCAGTTTGTCAGCAATAGAGGAGTATTTAAAGCAAGATCATCACTTGAAGTGCATGAGGCGTGGTTAGGGAGCAGGCCGGAAATACACAGGTGGAGGCAATGATCCAAATTGCAGCAGCACAGAGATGATCACAAGTAGACAGAGGTGGTGCACACAAACAGGCCAGAATCAGAAAACTTTAGAAAACTTTGTTTTAAAGTGTTTTGCTCTGGGATTCAGTTTGCACTAACTGTTTCAGTGATGGGCAGGTAGATTTTCCCGCCAAGACCAGTCCAATGGTCAAAAAGAGCCTAACTTCCTGCACATACAAAAAAGTGTTAATTAAAGTCAATAGATGCATGCTAACTCTGAATAAGCTGCAGAGATAAACAGCATTGTGAGTAGAACAACTATATTTGTTATGCATGCAGCTTGTTACAAATGCAAAAACATATACCCTGACATGGTATAATGGGAAAGGGGATTCCTTTGCTGATTAGACAGGACGCTCTTCTGTCCTAGGAATTATATAAGATAAACCTGCTAACCTAGATGACACTAATCTCTAAGATGAGAGGCTCACCTTCTCATTCTATGGGAACAAACACACACCTGTGTTTTCTATACCAACAAAGGACCTTACATTGACTTCAAATGATTTTCAATAGTTATTATGGCCTACCCCTAAACCTAACCATTACCAGTACTTACTTCTCACTAACCCAAACCTAATTCATAACTTATTCCAAAACCTAAGCCCCTTAAGTTATAGGGCAAGGAGATGTCCTCACTTTACTGGTAAAACAGAAAAATATACTCAACTGCAACAAAATCTCCACACAGAAACAAACCTTCTCATCTTGCTTTATGTCAGGAGTAGGATAGTCAGTTCTTGAGTGCCACTCTTCTGCAGCTTTTTCATGCCTCCCTGCTCATGCATGTGCATGCTAAAGTACCGGCATAGGAGTCAATACAGTGTTTAAGTGCCCCCGACAGTGGTGAGGTGCAATATTCCCCACTTTCAAAAAGTGTGTGCATCCTACTGCTAACCTTAACCTAAACTGAATTCACACTTAAGCCCTAAAGTTAACCGTACCAAAAAATAAAATAGGAGTCTTCAAACTGTGCTCACTTTGGTACAAACAGTCCTCAATTTGTTGGTGAAACTGGAAAAATAGTTCTCACTCTGATACCAAAACAGGAGCCCCTTACACACACTCGCACATTATTTATCTTTACCGGCTCATTGAATAGATTTTATGGTTTTGTTTAAGCCAAACCCGAAATTCAGCCATATGTAGTCCAGGCCTGACACTCATGATAAATTATACCAAGCTCTCAGGTTTCCTCTTCCGCATTAAGACTACCATAGGTCAGAATTAGTACAGGCAGTAGGTCCGAAGAGCTAATGCTCCAGCATGGTCAGTAAATATACCAAGGAAGGCCCTAATAAACAAATAAGAACAAGAAAATAGGTGTACCCGGTACATAAAATCTTAAATTATATTCTGATCATCTAATCTTTGTGTCTCATTCTGATGTTTCTTCTTTCACCTAATTTCTACTGAATCATAAGTGCCAAAATTCTTCCAGATCTAGGACTGATTCAGCTCTGCTCAGCTGTTTCAGATCCACAACCCTCCTCAGCGATGCTGTTTAGCTGAGGTATTGCTTTACTGGGGTCTGTAAATCTTCAAACACCACAAAGAGGAGCTGTCAGAAACAAATCAATCCCAGATTTTATTTTTTCCTAACGATCCACATTTTAGTTTTGATCTCTTACCAAGAACGGTTGAAAGCAGAATAAAAGGAAACCAAAGGTAAACTGGGAAAGTTTGAAATTAGTATGAACCAGGGTTCCTCAATGCTGGCCGTGGAGGTCCAGTAACCTGGACCTTTAACATGTATCTCTGCTTCCACACACCTGAAACAAATGAATGGCTTCCATACAAGTCAGCCAAGTTCTTCAGAGTCCTGCTAATGACCTGACTTTTTGAGTGGCACATCTAAGAGGAACATTCAATAGGGTAATGCCCCTGATCAAGTAAAAATACTTTATTTTCCACTGAGTCAAGTGGAATCAAATGGAACCTGTTTTTGTATGGCCACATAATATGGCCTTATTGGTTTTTAATACTATTTTCATTATTTCACTGATTGTTAAAATTCAATTGAATGCTGTTCAGTTTATTTATATAGCGCCAATTCCCCAAACATGTCATCAAATCATCAATCGGATTGGTTAAAAATTTTTTATCTAAGTAAAACCAGCAGAACGCATTGAGTCTTTGATTATTTAGCATCTCTCACACTGAGCAAGCATGCAGTGACAGTGGAGAGGAAAAACTCCCTTTTAACAGTGGGAAACGTCCGGCAGAACCAGACTCGGTGTGAGCGTCCATCTGCCGAGGATGAGTGCTAGTTCAAAAGAGTTTTGCAAATTGGTTGTAAACCAACCAATAGTTTAAGTCATGAATTCTGCTGGTCAGAAGCCAAAAAGGTTTTTGGTTATAGCATAAACAATTCCGCTTTGTTTTCTATCATTTGAGCCATAATAATTTTTTACATATATATATATATTTTTCATTATTTATCCATATATTTTTCCACTCCATTTTTATCCCCTAATTTGTTATTGAATAGCTTTTGTTGAATGTCAAATGTTTAACAGTGTTTGATCATACGCCAACTTTTAGAGGTTGTATAACTCAAATAAAAGACCAGAACGAGACCTGACATTTACGCATGGATGGAAATGTTTTGACCCTTTTTTTTATTTATGTTAGATTGAAAGGTCTGTTGACAGTATTTTAATACAGTCTGCTTAGTGGTAACATAAATGTTTTAAAAAACTAAAAAAAAAAAAATTATCATGTTGAATGTTTTTATTAATAGGTTTTCAGAGACTTAGCCACAAAGGAAACCAAAACAGCAGGTTAGCTTTACAAAAGGCATCACTCCTCACCAACAATCTGTGCTTCAGTCTGAGTGGGAGACACTTCTTAACAGTGCCCTTTTATTCCATAAAAAAACTTTCATCTGGAAAAATTTTCTTCACAGGAAAAAGGTCTGGAAAACAGGAGAGAAACCCCGTGAAGTCAGCCACTCTCCAATCTCTGCCGTGGAAAAGCCATTAGAAACAGATGAGCTCCCAGACAAGCAGGGGGAACAGAGAAGTGCAGGATGAATGGCAGAAAAGTGGCTGTGCTTTTATGTGAAGGTAAACAGGTAATTATGAAAACCCTTCTTGGCACACTCATTGTGAATTACTGTAACTCTCTCCGTGTGCCAGCTAGCTTCTGTGATGAGACTTGTTCACAACTTTAAATCAAAAGCTCATCTAAAATTAAGAGGGCTTCTTCATCTGATGCTGGCTCGAATTAAGAGGCAGAGATTTAGGGTTAGAGGCGCCTTTACATCACTGTGTTTTCTTACCAGAAAACCACAAATAGGACAAGACATTTACAGAGGATTAAGGGCTGTCATGCTGGATATTAAGAATAGGACTTGTAGAACTCATGGGACAACAAACAACTAAACTAACAGCTCATAAAATAGTTTTTAGATAAATATTTAGAGAATAGTAGAAAACTGCTTTGGTCTTGGCTTCTGTTGGACTAGCTTTGACTTCTAGCCTTTGGTTCCAGTCATCTAACCCTTTAAAGCCTGGACCAGTGAAATAATTCACAGAAAATTCTATTTTTTTTTATTAGAGCTGTCATTTCACTTTCTGACAAAGGAAATTTAAAAAATACTTTTTGAATAAGTTAAATTATAGCATTAATTTGCATCAGTTTTGATAAAGTAGGCATTTCTGTATAATCTTTTACACATTTTCTGTTCGCTGAATGCATCTGATTGTGTAAGTCAGGGGTTTCAAGAACAAAAATATCACACTGATGATGCAAAAGTCTCAAAAGCTCATTTATCAGATATGATACACTTGGCTTTAAAGGGTTAAATGCACAGTAAATGAATAAAGCCAAAAGATTGATCAAAATGCATATAATCTTTTAATAGAACCTCACTTCAAAAAGGCAGTTTTACTTTAAAGATGTGTTTTTCTTTTCTTTTTTAAAGGCTGTTTGGTTTTGCAGTTTGCAGTCCTGCTGCCTTGCAGCAAGTATAGTATGTCCTGGTTTGGATCCCCTCTTGGCTCTTTCTTGTGGAGTTTGCAAATTCTCCAGGTGCATGCATGGACTCTCCCCAGGTATTCCAAATTTCTTTCTACAGTCCAAAAAACATGACTGTTTAGGCTGATTGATGACACTAATTTGCCCTTATGTATACGTTATGTGCACATGTCCATTTGCCTTGCGATGTACCGCGCCTTTCTCCTATAGACTGTTGAAGATAGACACAGTCACCTTGGATGAAGGTGGGTTTTTTTTTTTCTTTTTAAAAAGGAGAAGTCGAGAAAATTCCTCCGATTTTTTTTTGTCTCCTAAAACTCAATGTTATCCGGTATTATTGCCCCCTTGATGCAAATTTTTGCAAATATGCAAACAGTTTGTGTTACACAAACAACTTTAGATAGCTGCCAGTTATTACACATTCAGTGGGTAAAGGAATCTTTGGCAAGCAATTATTTTCTTTTATTATATATATCTATATATATATATATATATATATATATATATATATAAATTCAGCCATAGTAGGGTTGATCTGCTTTTACAGAAAAGCAAGTGGGATCAGTCAATAATCTGAAGAATGCAGTACATGAGGTAGTTCCTTGTTGTTCAAGAAAAACCAATACAGGAAAGACTATTTTTGGTTGTTAAGAAAAAAATTATTTTGTTCTTTATTAGGTCACATTTCTCTGATTTTAAAGCATCCATTATTTTACAAGTGGCAGATTCTGAGTTTTTCTCTGTAAAGCAATACAAAAAAGCCAGCAGGAACTGGCAGCAGGAATTGGTAGATAAACCCATCCAACCTGTCTCATCTGGTGGTAAAAAAAAAAAGGTTAAATTCCAGAGGAATCCCAGCAACATGTGAGGATAAAATATGAAGCAAGTCTTTCTTCTATGCCAAAGTGTATCCAGACTTCATTTGATCATAATTTGGTGAGACTTCAGAGGAGTCATGTTCAAACATTCTGTTTTGATTTGGAGGTGCATATTAAAGGCAAGCTGAAAACCTGTCACATTCTTTTGGATTTTAGTTTTTGGAAAGGAAAAACCCAAAAGAAAAACCAATAGACAACATCTCCTCTACATGACTGCTAAGCATGGATCTGCAAGTCACTCCGCTAATGGCTTAGATTAATAAGCTGTAAATACAGCTTATGTGGAATGATATTATCACATCTTCTATATTTAGGACCGTATTTCCTCCTCTGTAGTCATTTGAATCTAGGGCAGGTTGTGTCATGTGACTTATGTGGCAATTTCATCACAGCCACAGGCCCAAACTGCAAAAACAATCTAAAGATAAGTAAAAATATCTTAAATTAAGTGTATTTACCCTTAATTTGAGCAGGTAAATAAGACGATTTGCCAATGGAAGGAGGATTTTTACTCTCAAAATAAGGTAATTAGATAATATACACTTGAAATAAGACAATGAAATAGTTTTTTTTTCTCATTTTAAATGTAAATTGTGCACAAATGCAAAAATGCAATTATTTTAAGAAAAAAATATTTATCTTGATTTTGATTTTTTCCAGTGCAAGAAACAGGGAGACTCAGTGATGATCACTGGGCAGACAACATATTTGCTGATGGTAAATGCTGGGTGGCTGGCTGTTAAAAGAGAATTTGATGAGTTCTTTTTTTTTTTTTTTTTTACATTTAGCAGATGAAAACTGGGATCCTATCTCAACACCACTAAAGCTATGTTCTTTTTTTTTTTTTTTTTTTGGTGCATTCAAATCCCCTCACATTCAACAACTGCTGTTTCTGGACAGCGTTCTGGCTGGACCTCCTGGACCCAGAGACTTGCTGTGTGGATTTGCTTCCCATGGCAGAAAACCCACCTCAAAAATCATTGCACAATTTAAATCAGCAAAAAAATAAATCAATCAATCAAACAAAAAAAACAGCACAACGTCTGCTGTTTGGGAACAGTGTGGAATGAGCCAAATTTAGATCCAAACAGATGACTAATAAAAGACATGATGAATCAGGTTTTTAGATTTTTTTTTAATGAATAAAACATCTTGTACCTTTTGACCAATTGAGCACATGACATAACATAGCAAAAAAAAAAAAAAAAACAGCTATTGAGAACATATCCTTTGAAGCCCAATCACAGATTCAAAAGCACCGCAACATCAGCAGTGTCCGATACATTTATAAGAAGTACGATCATAAAAAATATACATACAGGACAGGGATCTTTCTGAACATGTTTTCTGTAAAAGTCTGCAAAAAATAAACAGAAACTTGAAACCCACAATCTTAAACACAAGTTAGCAACCGTTAGGTGGCAGGCAAACCGGAGCTAGCTAATTGGACTTCATTAAGTGCAGACTGACGAACATCGCCTTTACAATCTATCAACATGGGCAGCAACTGAGCGGAAGCAACTGAGATCAGAGCTGAAATGTAAACATCGAATAAATTGTGGTTTTAGAGGAAACAATTGATACAAGTGGAATAAAACCTGCAACACTGTGGGTGATTTTTGCGGAATGTGAAAATCTGTTTTCACATTCCGCCATTTTGAGAAGTTGCAATACAGTTCCTCCTTTAACCTGAAGTGCCTTAGTTCCCTCGAAATATATATATATATATATATATATATATATATATATATATATATATATATATATATATATATATATATATATATATATATTGGATGAATACTAAAATTAACATAAAGTTATGTTGAAACTTGAGATCTCCTGTGGCTGGGGTGTTCTTCAGCCTCCACCATTGTTTTTTTGTTTTGTTTTGTTTTTTAACATTCATTATAGCAGATAAAATAATGTAAATAGACCATTTGAGTTTTGCCATGAAGTTTGCAAGCTGCTAGAAGCTAATGTGAGCGTGCAATGTAACAGGTTCTAAAGCAAAGCGCGGTAGCCCTAAAGAGATAAACCCCATCACCAGCTGCACCCATATCTCCAGAATGATCACTCCTTCCCCCCACCCCACCCCAACCCCGGGGGTTTCCACTCCTTCAATCGGGTCGGCACTCCCATCGGCGGTTTATCAAACTTTAGGGGTATAAATGAAATGTTTGGCACGTAGTTTCCTGAACCTGTGGGCCCCGACCCTGGCTGAGTTTTTTCCAGCCCTCCAGCAGCAGCTGAGGAATTCCCTTGGAGGTTGTTACAGCAAACTGAATTTCTAGATCCAAGGTGCCTCTGGAAACGTCCTACTATTATAGGATGAAGCCTGGGGACCACACACAGCAGGGCATCTGTCAAACCCTTCTGATCTGCTTTTATTTCTTAGAGTAGGGTAAAGAGAAGCACCACTGTACGAGTTCACAGAAGATAAGATACTAGTTGGGAGTTGTTTAGTTGTTGCTGATGATCTGACCTTTCTCCCAACTGCTGCAACAGTACTCAGATAGGATATCGCTGGTTGGAGGATAACATTTCAATCTGAAGAATGTAAACATTACAAAATACCTCTCAATCAGATGCTTGGCAACCACTTTAATGAAAACAACCACACCAAAGCACTGGGCTCTTTTTTTTTTTTATCTCAACACTGACTGTGTGATATCACATATACATTCAGAAGCATATGGGGGTGTTACAAGATTGGGGTCACATGGCTTGCTTACTGCTTTCCTTGTCCGCTCAGAGGCTAGAGGCACTTAGAAACTAATGTGTTCACATAAACAAACCAATATGTCTATAGTTGTTTTCAGTTTTCCCAGGTCACAATCGGGGTTGTAACGTTTAGAAGCGGTCCATAAAGATTCTTTGGTTAGAAAGGTGCAAGGCGGACATAGTTAACCAGTCAAAAGGCAACCGGCTGCGGTTCAGATGATGTAAAACAGGACGGTTTTCATCCTGAAATTGTGTGTGAGTGTGTTAATTTGCACTGAGAAAGACCACCCATAAAAGCTTTTGCTGGAGTAGCTGTCAGCTTCGGGACTCTGATGCAGCCGCTCGATCTGCAGCCTAATTAGTTTGTGACAGATTCAATCAGTCTCTGTGACAGTTCTGCTACACACTTCAAGGCAGGCACTAATTTCCATTCAGCCGTCGCTTCCAATGCACCCAAAATTAACCACTTACAACCCCCCACCCCCCCAAAGTCTGGCCTCGGTAGGATGAGGCGAGGTTGGGGATTGAAAGTAATGTGAGATTCACTTTGAAACACGGCAGCTGTTTTTGGATGTATCATTCATACATTATGTATGAACTAAAACAGAAGCTTTGATGCAAAACATTAAACAGAGAACCTGATTCTGTCAGCTGTAAAATGCCGTGGACAGATCTGAGGCCGTAACAGTTGCGCTCGCTCCTGTTTAAAGAAATCAGACTCTTGCCCTCCTCCTTCCCTTTCAGGAACTCAGTTACAGGGCAGCCATGTGGAGTAGGCAGGCTGCTGGCAGGTAAACACCGGCTGCACCTGCGCTATGTAATAGTTACTGAAGTTACCGTCTGCTACATAAGGAGCAGGCTGGTAGTAACATGTCACGTTAGCCACATTTGGGATGACGTTCTGCTCTGCCAGGACTCGCACTGCCAGCATGCCTATGAGCCCGAGGGTCTGTCGCCTCTCATGTCCCATCAGGCACACGGTGCTTTCATTGACCACTCCATGGAGGGTCGTTAGGTAGTCATACTTGCGGTCCTCCAGGCCTACAAAGTGGTTCTGCAGGTAGGACTCCAGCTTCCGCTGCTGTTCTCCAATATCCGAAAAGTCAATGAAGAAGCGGGAGCACATGTAGCGCTGCAGGGACTTCATCTCAGACTCCGAGGCTGGTCGGAAACCCCTCACCAGCAGGTGACAGTACTTCAGGAGGCCCCCGCCTCGGATCTCCTCAGGGTTCCTGGTGCAGATGATCTTGTGACGTAGGTGGTCCAAGGCCTCGCTGAAGTCGCCGTAGACGCTCTCGCCCACGATGGTGGGGTGGAAGGTCTCAGACATGGGGTTCTCGGAACATTCGTAGAACAGCAGCAAGGAGTCCAGTTTGATCTGGAAGGAGTCCACGCTGAACTCAAACTGCCGCCGGAGGGAGTCCACGAACTTCAGCTCCACATTCTTTCCTCGGTTGTTGGAGAGCGAGATAAGGCTCCAGCGGTCCGAGTCATTATTCACCTTCACCATCTTTTGCACGTAGGCTTCCTGCAGGTTTGTGTGACAGGGTGAGAAAGAAGAAGGGAAATATTAACCATTATCACACAATCAAAATTCCATAAAACAATCCTAATCACCCCTGTATGTTTTATTGTAATAACTTTTTTATAATCATACACAGAATTGTGCCTTTACTGATAGGAAATCCCTTTCATATAACACACAGTACATGTGTTTCTAAGAGGTAGGGAGTTTATCTCTATCCTTTCAACTCTTATTTCACTACTACTTACAAACTCTCTGCACTTTTCATCCAACTAACATATTACAGCTTTTATAGACTAATTTCTATTAGATTATTTTAAAAGAAAAAAGACCAAATCCTACAAACCAGCTTGCACATATGCCTGTAGTGACATCACAGAAGTTAAATGGAGACTAGGTTTATCTTTTTATCTGTCAGTTAAAATTAGTTTCCTCATTAAAATATTGTCTCTGTGCAATTAAAAAACTTTTGAAGGCAGGAGGACTTTCTTTTCATTTTGGTGCCTTTTAATTAAAGAAATGTGAGATCCTGCTGGAGAATTTAACATTTAATTACACTGCTTTTTTTTATTACTTTTATTATATGTGGTAATATTATAGTGATATTTTTTTATTACTGCTTAAAAAGCAGGAAGCAGACGCAGGTAAAGTAGGAAGTACCTTCAAAGTCAGAGGGGTTATTTTCTCTTTGTTGACACAGTCGGGTAAAAAATCCAAGAGGCAGTCCAACACTATGTCTTTAACTGTCTGAAATTCGCTCTCGCCTTTCATTTCAGCGCAGAATATCAGGTCCAGGTCCTTGTAGCCCAACCCGCTGTCCTCATGTAAGACATGGCTGGCAGCGGATCCGTTTAACCGGACGTCCCGGACGTGGATCTGCTTCTCCTCCATCCGGCTGCGCACCACCTTAACGATCTGCTGCGGCTGCATCTCCAGCGTGGGGAAGTTCCCACGGCCGTGGATGGGGATGGTCTCCGTGAGGATGGCGTCCAGCCGCTGCACTTGCTCCCAGCTGAGGACGCTGACGCTGCTGTCCTCCGTGACGCGCGCGCAGCCGCGGCTGGAGCGGCTGTCGTCCTCGGACATGGTGCTGAAAAGAAAAATTTAAACTAAAAAAAAAAAATCCTTAACGGGTTTTAGAAAAAAATTTAAGTTTTCCCAAGAAAAAAATAATAATAATAATCTTTAGGCGGAAAAACTTGTAAATAAAGGCATCGGTAGTATAAACTGCATCAGGGCTACTAGAAATGATCCAGAGTTGGTTTAAACATCTAAAAAAAATAATAATAAAAATGTTGATAAATGAAAGTGTTTAAGTTTTTAGTAGTGATCCAACTGAAGTGAAGCAGAGTTTTAGCAGGAATGTCTGCAGAAAGTCGCTTTAAACCATTCGCCCCTGCGTAGCCCTCAGTGCGTCCGTGAAACGCGCTTCACCGTCTTTGAATGTCGCGGATGATCCAACTGAGGGGCTTTTCCTTTCTGGCTGTGACTCCATCGCCCAAAGGCACGCCTATTATTTCACGAATTTGCATGAAAAAGCTTCTCCTGGAGTTTGGCCCAGTCCTTCATCCGTCGGTCAACCCCTCAAAGGAATCTTGTGGATTTTTACGCGCAGTCCATGCATCATTTTAATGTCTCCCCCGCTGTCAGGAAATAATCCCTGTTATACAACTCGTGTGCGCTCCGTCTGCTGCAGTCTGCTCTCCTCGAACTGTAATCAGTCTAACCCCCTTTTTTTCTCGCCCACAGTCTCGCTTGACGCTCAGCAGCGCTCTGGAGGTGCTGGGTCTGAAGGCTGAGGATATGAGCTGCGCCTCTGCCCGCCCCAGTCTCCACATCATAATACCTGATAAGCAGCTGCAGGATTTAATGCTTTTTATTAATACAACGAAGGCTCACTCAGAAAGAGGGGGCATTACAGAGTCCCCTCTGTCTAAAAAATTCAAGGAAAATCACATAAAACATTTCCTACGTTTTCATTCTGATATAGCCCAATAAAATAAAGTTATGTATATTTTTTTAAATAAAAAACTCTCCAAATGTTTGAACCTATTTTAATCTGTGTTGCTTTTTCTACAGTCTAAGCCATGTTCTTATGTCGCCCCCTGTGGGCTTGCTTTGGTCTTGAAATAAGGCATTACTACCGTTACTCTTTATGATGTAACAGATTAGGTGTATAGTCACAAAGTCTGGATAAAAAAAAAGAACTAATACATTTCACCATTTCAGTCAGGTTGTTGTAGGAGCTTTTGATATACAAGTCTAAAACAGAGCACAAAATCAGATAATCAAGTCTAAAATCTACTTTTCTATTTAGGAAAGATAAAACTAAATAGAAAATTCATATGTAGAAAAATCTACTGCAACGTTCCTACTTCAGCAGCAGCATTTGCTAATTAAAAAAAGATTGATTGATTGATTGATTGATTGATTGAACAGGTGAAAGTGAAAAAGTTGGGTGTCTGAGTAGTTTGTTGGTCTGCAGCATTAGCAATTTTCATGGCACCATCTAAAGGCACTATAGGCACCAACCTCAGTTCAGGATTAATCTACAGCAGGGGTAACCGATTAAAAATCAGCAGGGTCTGAATAAAGGAAATCATCAACCAGTTAAGATTACTTTAAACAGAATTAAACACTGAAATAAAATGAGGTTTTTCTGCATCCATGTCATACATTGAATTTTTGAATAAAGAAAAAAAATGTATATATATATATATATATATATATATATATATATATACATATATATATGAGTTTTTTTCCATTTTAAAATCTAAAGTGTTTTTGAACTAGAAATTGTATATAAACAATTTCCTGATTCACAGATTTTATAAAACACCTCAACTGACCGTTTGTTATTTTTCTTTCTTTTTTCTGGCTTAATGAGAGCAGTGGGCTTTATGCTGCCCTGCAAGGCTTTAAACCTGGGTTTGAATGGAGACAAAGCCATTCTCAAGCACATATCAAGGTGCTCATTTTGAGCTTGGATCCATATTTATTTTTGATTCTGTTCATGGTGGAGAATCCTGCTTCACAGCAGCAGGTTGAGCCAAACATACTCTAAATGTGTAGGGTCATCTTTGAGCACGCCATTTCACTTTTCTTTCACCAGTTCACCACACTTCTTCCAGCAGTCGACACTTTCTTTCACTTTTTTCTCATCGTCTTCTCCTTCTTTCCCATCTCCCGGCTTGCCCGAGGTTTGCCTGCTGTGTTTAAAAGTAGCAGCAGCAGCAACCCAGACTGACAGCAGCTCATTGGCTAATTTGTATCACGTGCAGCCTGGTGCCGGACGCTCCGGAGGACTTTACCGTATTAACAGGAGAAGCGGCGCAGGTGAAGTTAGACCCTGGACAACATGCAGCAATTTATAAATGTTTTGAATCAGGTTGGGTCCGGATCCGGACCACGGTCCACTGATCCGTGACCTCTGATCTACACTGTACCAACAAGAAAATTAACCAGCACTTCTGTATTATCTGTATTTTCTAAATAAGTGACAGAAGAAAGACCAGCTTTTCCTAAGGCCCTTGCTAATAAACACATAGTCACACATTAAGCTATCTGAATTAAAGATATAGTAGATGATCTTCTTTAGGCTTCGAGTTCCATGGGAGGATTATCTTATAAAAACATGCACTAATGCTTGCTGTAAATGCTCACTTCTAGAGTTTATTTATCCAATTAGGTTTGTTTGTGGTCCCAGAAGATATGTTTAAGTCCAGAGTTTATTTGAATTCAATTTCAATTCAGTTTATTTATATAGCGCCAAATTCACAACACATGTCATCTCAAGGCACTTTACAGTTCAACCAGATCATACAGTCAAATTTGGGAAAACTACTTTATGACGGAGATGAAATATAAGAGTCGTAGACATGCATCTTAAAGTCTAAATAAAGACTTACAAATGCATGAATTTCCACTTGATGGTATCACTGCTGCCACCCTCTGGTTTAGAGGGGAGCTGCCTGTTCAGAAGGCGGTGAATTAGGGGAGGCCAGTGAGTGGCTAAGGGGCTTAGCTAGATGTCCCCCCGTCAAGCTAAGCTCCTGGCATGCATGTGTGTATTAACCAGCACGAGCACAATGCCAGGATGGAAAGACATTAGCAGTGCTCAAAGTTATTGTTCTGTTCTATTCTGTTTGTACATCAGCAGATGTCATATCATAGCTAACCCACAAGTATGGTAAACTGTTGCTGTTCAGTTGATCATTCATTCAGAGCTGGCACAAAGTTTTCTCTAAAAAGATGCATCAAGTCACTGGATGTCACTCTGCATACAGCCATCCTCCTGAGCAAGCATGCAGGCACAGTGGACAGGAACAGCTGGTTGCCAATATAGCAGCTTGGGGTTATCAGTCCATTTCCAAAAGGCTACCTCTGCAGCTCCATCCTCGGTTAGCATATAAAATATTAAAGTTTACAGCAAACAAACAAATGTGGCTTCTTTGGAAATGTTCCTTTTTCCACTAAAAGATTAAGGAAGGAGAAGTTTGGAAAGTTTGGTTTAAATGAACCAAAACAAAAAACAAAATAAATACTAAAAAAACAAAGCACATTGGCTAAAACAGATCAATGAACTGAAGAACTGTGAAGATGACCTCCCCTGTGCAACAAGGTGCCTGAAAGTTTGGCCCAAACTGGCTGATGGAAGACAATGATCCTACAGCAGATTTGTTAAAAAGATTGATATAAACCTCTCAAAACCCACCTGATCGCCGGCGAACGTTTTTATAGCATTTACAACTAATAACTCAGAAGCTTTTTATGATTATGATTAAGATTATTATGGTTGTGATAGATTTTTATCTAATTTTAGGTTTAGAATTTTTTTTTCATTTTGTGATATACACTGATTCTAAAAAAAGAAAGTGGAAAAATACTTGCTTCATAAATGTTTTGTGGCCAGGAAAATGCTTCAAAATGTTATTCTATGGGTCAAATAGTTGAGTAAAGCATTCAGTACAATCTGGCACATTTGGAGAGGTTTGGAGATGCAGGTGACTCCAAAAGTTCAAAGCCCCACAGCTCTGGAACTGTTGTAGCTAGAGGTCTGAAATATTCTGAATTTGGGTTGACATGATGTAGAATAAATGTAATTCAATGAGACATGCTGATTCTTTAGCATTTCCTATTATTTTCAAGAGGAAAAAAATCAACTTTGAGTCACTTTTTTATTTATATTTGTTTGTCCTTTCAAATGATATATCACACGTGAAATTTGGGTTACAGTTCCTCGGTTATTTGCTTTTCCATTTGGGTATGCAAAATAGGCGAGGAAATTAGGTGGGTTTTAAGAGGATAAGGATAAATCAAGAAACAATCTAGTTTTGATAAACAATTTATCTGTGATGATGTGTTTAAGAGGTCTGACCCAAAATGCAGAGAACCACTCAGAGAGCAAGGCAAAAGGTTAAACAGGTTTATTAAGGTAAGGGTAGAGGGGGTTGGATCTGGAACTCAGAGGGCTGCTGAACAGGAACTAGAAAGTCTGAGAGGATATCACAAAGATTAGTTCAGGGACCGTGGGAATCTTGGATGCCGCAAGGTTAATGCTAGTGAGGGACTCCCGTCTGGGGGGGTTCTTCTCTCGCTTTGAAATCCAGTCAGTGTGGGTTGATCCAGAGAAGAGGGGACTCATTGGAGAGTGGACAGGTAGACATTCGTTGGACCCGGAGGAGCAATAGAGTGGACTGCCACTTGGAATTCCAAGAGAACTTGAATGAGATGTGTGGAGGTTAATCCCCTGCTCAGTGTGAAACACAAAACAATCCTTCCAGGGGAAGAAGGCCAAACATCCAGGTTGCAGGATGGCTTCCCAAAACTGGCAAACACTCTGGCCACAAGGTAGTGACAGTCCATGGCTTAAGTACTAATCCACGGAGATGCAGGTGTGCAGGGAGGACCAACGAGGACAGGGCGCCACCTGGTGGTGTAGGGAGAGACTAACACAAACAACAGACCACACAAACTGGATTCCTGACATTATCAAAACTAGATATGGGAACTAATAAAATTATAAAGCTTTATGTTGTATTATTACATGAATCTATTTAGGTTTTCACATCTAGGTTGTGTTTTCAAATAAATGTGTTCTCTGATTGAACCAAATAAAAGCCTGGTTTAAAAAAAAAGACAATTTAACTTATAAAATAGAACTTTAGAGTCATAAAAAGTGTTTTTTCCATGACTGTAGTTATCTAACAATCTGCTTTAGTTGAAATCAGCTTGAAATCCTGGGGTTTGATGACATTTAACCTCTGGGATTTATCTCACCAACAGGAGGGAATTCTCGCTGCACCCAGAGGATCAATAAATGTCCAAAAATAGCTAAGATGTAAACAAACATGTGATATAATTCCAAACAAAAATCTCCTCTAAGTTTATACATTTAAAAACACTGAACCAAGGAAGTAGTGACTGAGACATGAAGGCTTCTGTATAATAAAGAGGAAACAAAGCAGCCAGTTTTCTGAAGATCTCATCAGTGGGAAAATAGTTTCATGGGTGCTGTATGTCATTAAAGCTTAGACTTGTGAGATACTTTCCATCAGCTGGATTAATTAAAACCTTGCTTTTCCAGAGTCAGTCCTTTGGGGGTTGGTCCTCCTGCATGTTTTAGTTGTTTCCTTCATTTAACGCGCTTTAAGTCTGATGAGCAGTTAAGCAAAAGCCTTTATCAACCATCAATGGAAACCAGTTGTGCTGCAGCTGGGACAAATCTAAAATTAGGACACCAGAGTTGAACACCCCTGTAATAAAGCTTTCCAGACAGACTTCAAGTCAAGTTAACTTTTAGCCTTGCTGGTGAGATTTAGGCTTAGGTGACAACCGGATGATCAAACATCCTAATCCCAAGATTTACTTCTTGGGAACAAAATAAAAAAATTAATCTCATTGCATTCCCTCTACGACTCTTTCTGCACTTCCCTCCGTCTCTCTTTGCTGTCACCACTAATTCTGACTGGGGATTTTCCTCTACAGAACTTATTGTCATATTGATGTAAAATTGTGTCTACTTAGTAAGTTGCTGCTAAATGTATAAACATAAACATACAGTAAGTCAGCGAAGTCTCAGGGCAGCAAAGCCCAGCCAGCCCACCACCCTGTGCTCACCATGTTTGACAGTTAGATTGTTTTTTTTTCTCTAAAATATGTTGAGTTTGCAGTGACAAACACACTTTTTTAAAGGTTCTGCTTTTGACTTGTACATTTTTCCTAAAGTCTTGCTCTCTGTTTTGATCAGCAGTGTTTTTTTGGTGACGCTTTATTTTACAGTACATCAATAACCATGTAATAACATGGCAATAACATAGCATGTCACACTATATTACTAGGTAACAATAAAAACTTATTTTGGGGGTAATTACCCCAAAATTAAGGTAAATAATTTCAAAATAATAATCTGCATATAATTCTTACAATTGTATGTGACTTTGTAACAATGGAGTCTTTTGGTGCATAATTACCTTTAGGTTACCACAGTTTCTGTTATTGGCCACAACCTACCAAAGGCTTACCAAGTAATTTGGAACTTATGATCAGGTGAATAAAGCATTAAAAAACTGAACTAAAGTTACATAAGAATAAGAGTTTAGTTTAGAAGACTGGATTGCTGTATTCTAGGTTTTTGTTTTCTGTTACATAAAAAGTAATAAACTGCATTTTACCAGATAACACCTTAATTTATGCTGTCTGATAAATGGATATGAGTTAGCTGGTAATAATGGTTTGAAATGTAAGACATCCAACTTTACCTTGCCTGCCTAAAATTTGGGGCACAGTGTTTACCAAAATGTTCCTTATAGTTTTTCTTGTTACCTAGTAATGTAGTATAAATTCATATGTTATTAACATGTTATTACATAGTTATTGACCTACTGTAACAGAAAGGGTTACCTGTTTTTTTTTATTGGATTCCCAATAGATAATATTCCCTTCCTTTATTTTACACTAATGACATTGTGAAGTTTGCAGACAACACCACGGAGGTGGGCCTAATCAGAGACGACAACAACCAGAACTACAGAGAGGAGGTGGAGAAGCTGGTGAAATGGTGCAAAGACAACAGCCTGATCCTGAATGTGGAGAAGACGAAGGAGATCATCATCGACTTCAGGAAGATCGGGCCTAACCACGCTCCACTGCTCATCAACACTTTAGCTGTAGAGGTGGTCATCAGCACCAAATTCCTGGGGGTGCACATCACAGACAACTTCACCTGGACTGTAATCACCACCTCACTGGTCAAAAGGACACAGAAGCGCATGTACTTCTTACGGAGGATGAGCAGAGCCCACCTGCCCCCACCCATCCTCACCACCTTCTAAAGAAGCACCATAGAGAGCGTTCTGACCAGCTGTCTCACTGTGTGGTGTGGAGGCTGCAGCGACTCAGACTGGAAGAATGTTAGAAGAGTGGTGAGAACAGCAGAGAGGATCATTGGGCCTCCTCTTCCCTCCATTAAAGACATGTTATCCCAACGCTGCGTGTCCCAAGCCCGTAACATTATAAATGACCCCTCACACCCCTACCATGGACTGTTCTCCCTGCTGCCATCTGGAAAGAGGCTTCTCAGCATCCGATGCAGGGCCAGCAGATTCTGCAACAGCTTCTTCCCCACCGCCATCAGACTGTTGAACTGTTGAAAAAACTCTAAATCATGTCACAGACTGCATCACACTGACAACACCAAACCAAATATTCTGCATATTTGTACCATATATATAATTATTACTCTGAACTCCCATATCAATTTGTTGTTGTTTTTTGCACCATGCTTTTTTTCTAACACTGTTTACATCTGATCACTGCTGAACTTTTAAGGAATGGAAATATTCATTTACTGTCTGAAAAGCTGCACTAAACAAAATTTCGTTTTGTATACACTCTGTGAATACAAAATGACAATAAAAGTTGTGTAAGTCATTTTTTCATAAAGAATCAGGCTTTTAATAAGGCCTTCAGGCAGCAGTTAAGATATGCTCTGGGTTCTTTGTGGAGGAGTGGTTAATGTTCCCTTGAGGTGATGTTGAACCTGGGTAGGTTCATGTTCTCACTGTGGATAACAGATCTTACTGGAGTTTGAAGAACCCACTAAGCTTCAGAGATGGTCTTGTAACAAAGAAGATGAATATCAACAACTTTTTAATTTGTTCCTGGTGTACTTTAGCCTAATTTATTGATTTATTCAAGTGATTTCTTGATTCTACGGGTCAGACAGTGATCAGGGCTGTGACTAATGAGATTGACAGTGAAAATCTTTCACAGTATCCTCCTTTTCTTTGGATCTGTATTTTTTTTCTGACTTTATCTTGGCTTGTGTAGGACAGGTTGAAAATAGGTCTCTGAAACTGAATCCCACATCTGGAAATGTACGTGGAACTATTAGTCTGATACATTGGACCTAAAGGAGGCTCATCAATGTGTTTCCCAGGTGTGGAGGCACGGCTGCTCTGGATTGCACCCAATCCCACAGCTACCATCAGCTCAGAGCCAATAAACAGTCACAACCAGAGACGCAGAGCAGGTACACAGGCAGAGCCCCACTGCTGAGATGTTTTCCGTAAACACAACTTGACACCTCATTACTTATTGTGAAATGGGTGCTTCATGTCTTGCTTATTGTTGATAGACAGGAATGAGATGATGTTGTCTGGAGATGAAATGAAATCCTCACTTTTTCCTCTCTGCCAATATATAAGCAAATGAGTTTGTGTTTTTCTACAAGAGAAAAGATGGAAAGACAACATCGAAAAAGAGAAGAACTTTCCAAAGCTAAAGTCAGTTTTATTTTCCCTTTGTAGTGAGCATTGCATTATTCCTCGTAAAACATTTACAGTTAGACAAGATTTGTCCCCTGAGTCGAATATTGTCTGGACAGTTTAGTCCAGCAACATTGAAAAGAGGAAAAATAAAAATCTATCTTCTTATTTAAGTTACAGTTGTTGACCTTGAATTTCTGTGTCCTGCTTATTTGAAGTTTTTTCTACAGATCAGATCTGCTTCCCTATTATTGATGAACAAAAGTCTTTGATCACTTTGTCCATTCGCTGCCAGTACTCTAGTAAAATTAATGTTAAAAGTCATTTTTCACTCTAAAATGTTCCCATTTTCTTTGAAAAACATTTAATTGTACTTTGCATAAAATAAAGAACAGGGTTCCTGTTAGGAATCGAGTTTGTGTAGGTTGTGTTTTTGTGTCTTTCTCTTCCTCCGCCACCAGGTGGTTCCCTGTTCTTGTTGGTCCTCTCACACACCTGCGGCTGGTTGGCTCATCACTGAGGACTACTTAAGCGGTGGACTGTCACTACCTCGACGCCAGAGTGTTTGCCAGTTTTCGGTACCCTAGCCAAGCTGAGATTAGCTGAGTCTAAATGGGTCTTTGTTTCTCTGAGTCTAACTGTGTTTTTTGTCTTTGCCTTTTGGCAGGAAGCCATCCTGCAAGCTGGATGTTTTTGGCCTTCTTCCCCTGGAAGAATTGTTTGAGTCTCACACTGAGCAGGGGATTAACCTCCACAAGTTCCGTTCAAGACCTCCTGGATTTCAAGTGACAGTCCACTCCATAGTGCCTCAGGAACCAACCAAGTCTAAACCTGTCCGCCCTCCAACGAGCTACTCCCTCTGGTTAACCCACACAACACTGAATTCTGGGAAGAAAGTTTTCTCCACTAACGTGAGTCCCGTTTTCTCTGTTTACCCAAAGTCATCGTTCAAAGTTCCCACGGACCCTGAACTAACCTCCGATACTTCCCTTCCCACTTCCAGTTCAGGTTCCAGTACCCTGAGTTTTCTGAATCCAACCCCGTTCACCTCCATGGTTCATTCAAATAAACTTGTTTAACTTTTCCCCGGTCTCTCTGAGTGGTTCTTTGCATTTTGGGTCAGATCTCTTAAAAAACACCATGACAGTTCCCTCTCTTGGCTGCCACCTTAGAATGGGGAAGGGTTCGAGTGTCCCATTGATCCTACTGTAGGAACTATGCTGTCAATCGCTTTTATGCCTCAAGATGTTATGATCTGGCTCTCTGGGGTTTTTGGTTCTTTTTCGTTTTCATTTTTGGTTTTCAGTTAGGCTTGGATTTATGTTTTTCTCTTTTTACTGTTAAGAATTATATATTTCTTTTGATTAATTGTTATTCCTTATATTCCTGTTTTTTCCAGTTATCCTCTGTTTGGCAGTCCTTAGTTTTATTTAGTCATTTATTGTATAAAGTTATCTTTATTTCATGTTTCCCATTTACTCTTTATTGCCTCCTAGAGTCACCTTCCTTCCCATTTGGTTCTCTTCTAGCTCTTCCTGAGCACAACTTTTCCTACTCAGATTATTATTCCAATCTTTGTCCTCCTCCTTAGTGTATCTAAACCCCTCCTTTGCAGCTGGATCGTTATCTTTATTTCATGTCCTCATCAGTTCCTGTCCGTCACCTCCTGTTTACTCTATTCTGGTTCTTCTGTTTCTTGCCTGATTACATTTGGATTTGTTGCTTTTATCATTAAATCGACAAGGAAACTATTTCTTCCTCTCCATTTTGGGTCCAGCTACAACCTTTTCAATTTACTGACACTGAAACACTGATCTCTGTGTATTCACTGGATTGCTGATTGCCCGTTGGTAGCACAGGGTTGAAGTGAAGCCACCGGCCGCCATATTGGTACTCCCTTGTTAGGAAAGGTAAACAATATGTGAGCTACAGCATCAAACGACTATGATATTCTCATTTTCAAGGGGACTTAAGACTTAAATAAAGAT
>NW_015150875.1:612616-631189 GCF_000732505.1 Cyprinodon variegatus | reverse complement strand
TAAGAGAGGGTGACATCTTCTGCAAGAATGCATTGAATCAAAGAATGAAACGTGTTTCAATAACATTCCAAAGGGACATTGAAGGATTCTGCAGAAACTCGAAAAACATGAGCTGAAATGTGACATTTGCCTACAATCAAATGTCAATTTGAACTTTTTACTTCCATCCCCTGCCCTTTTTTTTTTTTTTTTTTTTTTCAATAAATAGATAATCAAGATTTTGGGTTTTTTTGCTTTGTTTTGGGGTTTTAGTTTAAGATTATTATTTTAAAAAAGTTTTTAAGGGGAAACTTAAAATTGTGTTTACCTTTTTAGGTTATTTCAACAACTTCAGTAAACAGCAAAAAAAAAAAGTTATTCCTAGGTTAAAAAAAATCTTAGTGAAACCTTTTGCTGCACAATCTGGTCTTATACACTCTATGTCATCCAATTAACTGCACAGAAGAGATTATATAAATATTAAACAAAAAGACATTTAATAAAATTTACTGCAGTTGTTCTTGATTTTTACAATATTTATATCATCATTTATTATTTTTTTCAACAGTTTGTTCTGCAACTGAACGAGTTCCTTAGAAGTTAAAACATGAATTGGTTTATTTTTATTTCATTTTACTATAGTAAACTTATACAACTCAGAGCTCTTTTTGTTCTCATTAAAAGGCAACCATGATGAGTATTATGTCAGCAGGTTTCCATACCACAGCAGTCAGTTTAAGCTTTGATGTAGAACAGAAAACACCATTTGCGTTTTAGTTATGATTATCAGCAGTTTGCAAGGGTGTGGGGTCATGGTACAATTCCCAAATAACTTCACCTTGTTCATCTAGTTCTGTAAAAAAAAAAAAAAAAAAAAGATTAAAAAAAAAAGCTGCTTATGCAAAGACTGTGTTTTTTCTAAACAGCACTCTAAAAAAAACTCACAACTTCCCTTTTTCTTTTTTCAATAACCAGCCTATGTGCAATTTGGAGTTGTGTGTGTGTACTTAGGCATGAAAACTGATTCCTTACAGTTAAGGTGCCACATTGAGATTTAGATCAATTTGAAAGGAGCGGGTGATTGCTGAGATAATCAATCTTTTTCGTTTTTGTAGTTGGATGAGTTGCAGGACCCAGTGCTCATAGTAGCCACAGTCTCTTTGGATCAATTTACTGGTGTGTGAAGGAGGCTTAGCTTGATATTTTATATGTATCCCTTTTTTTATTGACAATATTTCAGTACTTGGTAAACGATTTGTCCTGTTGTTTATATATTCATATAAAGGGAATCCTATATAATTAAATGTTGGTATTTAATTCTTGCTATCTTTAATGAATGTTGGAGTCTACCTTTGAACACAATCTACCAATTTAGAAAATAAATTAGTGTTGCATTTAGGTACCCAACCAATAATCAGATAAGCAGTTAGAGAAAATAATGTGGCATAATAATGTTATTAGATTTACAATTAAAACATTACAGTAGATTTTAGTTGTCAGATGGTCAACACATAGAAATCCAATCATCTGTTAATGATGACACAAGATCAATCCAACAAAAAAAGCAACAACTTTGCTGTAAAAGTTATGTGAAACAGCTGCAGTGTAAAAACAGCTCAACATATAAATAGTTTCAACTTTTCTTACATAAAACAAAATATTTTTTTTAATATCTGATTGTGGTTTGTTTAGGTTTTGCATCATAAAGGCACAATGAAAAAAAAATCTGTGTTTAAGTGGGTATTTTTCCACCAGAGCGATGTTTCAGGTAAAGTATGAGAGGTTATTCAGGCTCCCAAGACTGGAGAGGCAGACTTTTACCTCCGCTGCTTTCTTTCCAAAGTGATGATGTGTGTGTAGAGCTTGGTTTCAAACCATGTCGGCAGATTGATGCTTTAAGTTACAGAATGGGCCCAAATATCACAAGAAGATAGTGAGGCCCATCTCACCTAATCTTCCTCATTATAGGGCCGTTGTGATCTCTCAGGCTTCAGAGCCAGGGCCAGTAAAAGAGTTAAATGGTGCTGCTAAAGCACTTGAGCAACTAATAGATGCTACAGACATTGAACTTTTCAGTGCTTTGTCTCCTGAATTACCTAGCAGTCATGACAGCACTTCTTCCAAAGCAGAGACGTTGCTGGAAGACGTCCGCAGCAAACAGCCACACCCGTATCAGTGACTTATTGATGATGTTTTTCCAATCTGTGTGAACTGTTATATGAAGCACATGGGCCATAGGTATGCTAACATTTCAAGAAGATGAATACTCATAGATGAATGGTAAAAGTGACTTAAAACAACAGGTTGAAAGGGGAGCATCACTTTTGGAAGGTTTTTTTTCTGATGCTTTCACCTATAAGTAATTTCTCTGGTTATTTTAGAGGAGTCTTTGGTGATTAATAACAGTTAGTGGAGGAAAAGGGATCCAGAAATTTAATAAATAGTTTATAAAAGTACTTCTTGCGGAGGATGAGGAGAGCCCACCTGCTCCCACCCATCCTCCCCACCTTCTACAGAAGAACCATAGAGAGCGTTCTGACCAGCTGCCTCACTGTGTGGTGTGGAGGCTGCAGCGCCTCAGACTGGAAGAAGGTGAGGAGAGTGGCGCCCTCTGGGAAGAGACTTCGCAGCATTGGATGCAGGTCCAGCAGATTCCACAACTGTTTCTTCCCCACTGCCATTAGACTGCTGAATGTTTTGTAAAATTGATTATTGTATTGTATTTCATTATATTTATTATATCTGATTACATAAAAAAGTTAGAACTGTAAACTTACAGTCATATGTCTATATTACTGTTTTTATATATTTAGTTATTTTTTTTGTACTATTTTTCAAGGCTGCACTTTAAAAAAGATGAAATTGTCCAGAGAGCTGTTCCAAATGAAATTTCTTTTTGTTTTACACTTCTGTAAACAAAATGACAAATAAAATCTAAGTCTAAGTCTGAAAGAAGCATTTACATTAAGCATTATTCCTATAAAACAAAATAAAATCCATTGCAACCAACTGATTACAGAAACCAACTAATTAGTAAATAAAGGCAACCTGTGTGTAGGGCTGCAACTAACGATTATTTTGCAAATCCATTAATGTGTCAATTATTTTTTTTAATGAATCGATTAATAATCGGATAGCCAAAGGTTCCTTAAAGATGACTTTTTAAGAAATTGAAACTAAAACTTTACCACCTGATTTCTAGATAGAGCATATTGACAGATGAAAGTTTTTTATTTATTCATTTTTTATCTTAAATAAAAAATATTTAAAAACATTTTTTCTTACAATTTTAATATAAATACTGCTATTAGTCGCTCTGTCCGCTAAAGGCCTGTTTTACAGTCTCTATGCTCCAGTTAATGATTAATCGAATACTAAAGTAGTTGACGATTATTTGAATAATCCATTAGTAACAATGAATGTGATTAATTTATTCGGCCCTACCTGTGTGTAATCTCACTATAAGTCTATCTGTTCAGTAGAGTCAGTTCCCACCACCCCTTGCCAATTAGTGTCAACATTATATATCTCTACTTTTTACAAACCTTCTTCTATTTCATATCTCTAAATAAAACATTTTCTCCTTAAGTTGCACCCTATAGATTTATCTGCTGTGGTAACGACTTTACTATAAAATGGCTTTTTTCCTTTTTAGCTCCGACTTATTTTAGGCAGCCGATAAATTAAGATTATGCCCCAAATCTAACAAATATAACTGAGCAGCAAAGAATTATATTTACTTGTCTTACATACACATTACTTTAATTTACAGTAGAATATTAGATAATAGAAAATAACTGTTTGATGCCAAATGTAACTCCTTAGTGTTCATAAATTTGTAGATTTGCTGAATTAAGTGTTTTGGTGAACGGTCACTGCGAAACCCAGCAAAGGGGTCAGGGATCATACCGAGGTTTAAAGCAGGGCTATGAAATTATTAGCTAGACATCTCAAGTAGAGCGGTTCAATCCAGTATCAGAGGAATCTGATCAGGTTTTCCTCTCCTGGCTCTTCAGTTTAAATCAAAGAATCAGCCTGGATGCCTTTGGTAACTAAAAGGTCTCACTGTGTCCCTTCCACATCCAAAACATGTGGAGAGGAAGACTAACACTGCACATGAAATGTTGCTCAATGCTTTGCAGAGACAGAGGAGCTGATTGGAGATGACAGAAAGATAATGGAAGTTAAAAGGTGCAGTCCAAAGTGCACAGTTAATCTTTGCCTTTTTTTTTTAATTGTCATTGATGTCACAAGTACAGAGCAATGAAATTAACTCTCTGCTTTTAAGCCATCCTCTTGGGGAGCAGTAGGCCACCATTTTGTGGCACCCGGGGAGCAGTGTGGGGTTAATGGTCTTACTTGGGGACTCCGAGTGGCAGTCGAACTCAGAACCTCTGGATTCCAAGCAATGCCCTAACCAGTCCCACCCAAAGCAGGCATTAGCGTAAAGGGTCTTGCCTAAGGACCAACACTGGCAGCTCAATCCTCCCAGCTGATACGAACTAGTGTTTCACCAATGCCATTTTTTGGCCCCGATACCGATACCTATTAGCTGGCTGTGCAGTATTTACCGATACCATCTGTTTGAAATTGATGTGTGTGTATATATGAAGAACTGCATACTACTTGGATGTACAATAATTGCCATCATGGCTTTGTCAAGCTGCTGCCTACCTTTGTGAAGCAGGAAAAAGACTAAAACAAAGTGAGTCCAGTAAAACTTTTTGCCTACCTGGAATGGGTGACAATAGTTGAATAAACTTTTGGCTCTCAAAATGGCATCGGTGCCCTATTTGTTGGTACTTGCCGATACCAATACCACCATTTTAGTGCTGGATTGGGGCTCTATACTGGTATCGATATCAGTGCCACACTAATACGAACCCAGGCTCCTGTTTGCAGGACGGGTGACCACTTGAGCCAGCTGATATCTGAATAGCAAAAGATTCATTAATGAATTTTTACACAGCTGACAAGCTGTGAGGCTGGCCAGTAGGTAAACAGCAGGTGATTTGGTAAAAACACACAAGCCTCACAGATCTTCAGTTTGCCTGTAGAGTTAGAAATGTACAGAGATCAGTTCATCCAGTGTCCCCATAGTTTAAGTCCCACTGGGGAAGTTCCTGATGCCAGCCTACAAAGTGCTTCAGGGAACGCCCCCCATCCCCCTCTTGCAAAGGCTTATTTCACAACTCGGTCACTCTGGTCAGCAATGGATTGTTGCCTTGCAGTGCCTACACCAGACTGTTTTCATGGGTTGTTCCAATGTGGCGGAATGACCTACAAAGCGCCACAAGAACAGCAGCGTCCCTTTCTATGTCTAGGAAGCCTTTAAAAACCTTCAAAGAGCTTCTCTTATCCTAACTCTTACCCATAGCTCTGTACCCCTCTCTTACTCTTTCACTCCCTTTACCATCACCACTATTTATGACAAAGGATTTTCCTCTAGAGAACTTTTTGTCATATTGATAACTGTAAAACTGTCTACTTTCTAAGTCGCTTTGGATAAAAGCATCTGCTAAATGCATAAACATAAGTCCCTAAATAAACAAGGAAAGGTGGGACATTATCAGTTTAAATCTATACTTTAAACTCTAAAGTTCTTGAAGAAAACTTCCTTGTATAATAAAACAATTGACATTTTAGCAGGAAGACCAACCCTGTACCACTCCAGTATTACATCGTATATACCTGCAAAGCTTTGAGCTTAATTCTTACCATGAAACTTGTCTTAAACCTCTGAATCGTAGACTTTTTGCAGTACTTAAGGGGGTCTAGGCTACATTCTCCCCTTTTATTCCCCCCTTAATCCCATCCGTCATTCTGCGCACCACCAAAATAAATATATTTAAAGCGCACTAAGGACAGTTATTGTTCAGATTCCTTTTTTTTTAGGTTATGTAGTTTATGTTAACAAGATATGAAATGCTAACCTGAAATCCACATCGTCAGTTGCTGATAATCCTCCGATAAATATTCAGATCATTTCAGGACTGAGCTTTCTAAGGTATGTTTTTTATATGAAAATTATATGTTATTAGGTGTGGTTATTTGTAGCAAGGAGGAAAGAGTGATTTCAGAAAGGTGTGTAAAACTATACCTAGAAGACAAAATGTCAACTGTGATTCATTCAAATATCCTGAGGCAGGAGGTTTCATTTAAGAGCACAAGTTGGAGATTCACTTAAGAACTGTTTATAATTATTAGACTAAATGTTCTATACTGAGAGCTACCTGATAAGTGATGGCTGAGTAAGTAATGCTTTGATCTTGTTGATTTACTTCCCTCTGGCTCTATGCAGTCAGAGCAGGTTGGAAATGTGGCAGCTGTCCCAAGGGGCGTCTGGAGCGTCACTTTTTCTCCATAAACAAATTAATCCCGGAGTTATCCGCACCATCTGGATGACAGCCCTATGACTTTCCCATTTGCCTGGAAGGAAAGCTGAACAGCCAGGGCTTATCCTCCTACTTTTAAAAGGGAGGAGCTTGCTTTTTTCAAATACTGCGTAATGCTCGATTGATCTCGGAGAGTTTTTACGTGATGAAATCTACAGCAGGGATTCCCACCAGGGTTCTCAAATTCAATTACAGCTCAACGGGAAAATAACGGAAAGTAGGATTGGACAGATACTCTGCAAAGGAAAGACATTAATATAATAACTAGATCAAGGTTTAGATTTAAGTTAGATTTAGTATTTGGAAATCATGCAGTATGTTACAATAAAAGGAAAAAAAAAAAACAGTGGAAACTGGAAAGCAAAGAGGAAATGAAAGACAGAAAATCCCCAAAGATTGAAGTGCTTTGCTACATTTGTTCTCTTTAGCCAAAAGTAACAGGCATTGTTAGCATATTAATGTGGGTAAATATATAATTTTTAAAATGACAGAAAAAAAAAATAACATGGACAAAGTTATCTTAAAAACAGAATAAAAATACATGATTGACAGTTGCTAAAATAGCAATAAATTGGATCAATATCCATAAACATGCAAACACTGAATGCCATTAGGAAGCTTCACTCACCTCAGCATGACAAATGCTTGGAGTGGCTTCAGCTAAGCCCAATCTGCTGGATTTTATGGTAATTATTAACTAACCCTGCTTCATTCATTTATTCATAGAGACTATGGAACTTTAATTAAATCATTTATTAAGGTGGGAATAAAGTGAGATGGAAATGGGGAAAATAGTCTGATCCATTCTGAGGCAGCAGGTTAGATTTATACACCTTCGTATCAGGAAGCACTATAAAAATGGGCGTCATTAGCGAGTCGTACAGCATAGAAATACCAGGACATAATGCATTTGATTTCTTTACACAAACCTCTTTAGATCCACATTAGATGCATTTTAAAGACACCTGTACAAGTCGAGGGACAGCAACTTACATTAGCAACAAAAAAACTAAAGAATGAAAGTGGCCCTCAACATTGAAAAGTCCTTAATTGTGCTCAATAAACCAATTTTCATTCATTTTGTACACAGACTAGATTTTTATTCTGAGCACAAACACAATGAGCAGTCCATTTGAAAAATGATAAATCAGCCACATCACATTAGCACGAGGTCAAAAGGAAGACGTTTTTCCTCCAGTTAATGTGTCATCTCTGCCCTAGCTAATACATCCTAATCCGTCATTAACATTTTTCCCCATGAGTCGTCTCTCTCCGACTTCCGACGTGACGCTCTGTGTTCAATTACAGCCAATAAAATCCCTCAATCGCCATCCTCTCTGCTGAGATCAGGGTCATCACAGTTAATCACAGACTGGGGCTTGATAATGGTCCTCCTCTCATTCAGGGCCGATGGGGCATGATCAGATGTGGGGAATAAACGTTATTTTTATTTGAAACTAAAAAGGACATTAAATGGACGTTTTGACGTAAGCGACTGGAACGTTAAAACTGGCAAACTGAGACAAATCAATGAAATCCAACATTACACACGAGTTTATTGCACAGATGAGATCCTTTATTATTATGCATGCCAGTTTGTTTTCACATCTTTCATTTTTAGACACACAAAAATAAAACAAAAAAAGACATCTGGTATGTCATAATGAGAATATGCTGTTTAAAGATGAGGTAAAAAAAAAACTTAACACTGGCTACAGGGGAAGAGCCAAAAGGGAACCAAAAAGCAGAACTTAGCTGAAGAAAAGTGAAATCAGTGTTAATAACCAGCTTCACAATATTCCTTCCATCTCGAGCCTCGGCTCAACGTTCGCTGTAACCACATCAAATGATGCATTTTCACTATTTACCATCTAAAGATGCTGACCTAGTGATCACTACGTCGCCGGTTATATAACAGCTGAGGAAATCTGTCAACAAAAAAACATTTGTAATGATCAACCGGACGAGATCAGAACTGACTAGATCTACTGGCTCAGCAGGTCAAACACTGAAAAATCTTTTTTATTGTTATTATTCTACTGAATTAAACTAACAACTCCCACCGTGTCCACCTTATAAATCCATTAAATGTAGTAACATCTAAATGATTGCTGATAAAGGTGAGGAATTTGTGCTTTGATGTCAACAAGCATAACCTCCCATATCCTTGCTTTTTTTTGGGTTGGATTCTAATCCTACTGAGGAACATGGAGCTTTTCTTTTTATTGTTATAAAACCCTTATTAGCAGATTAAGTTCAAAGGAACACCAGATGGGTGATCCTCTATGAAGCAGCCCAGTAATTAGAGCTGACGCTATGCCGGCCCGAGTTTGGCACTCATGGGTTTCTTATTCGGACACATGCATGAGCTCTTTATTTAGTTTGGACCCGCATTGCAGCTTAAAGTTCTCCAACTAATTTCAATTCTTTGGCAACTTCAACAAGACAAACAAGCGAAATAAAGGACATTTGTTTTCCTTTTGTTTTGCCGAGTAATATTAGAGCAAACAGAATCCAGAAAGTTCCTATTAGGAGTACTTTGTGACATACAAAGAAGCCATTCTCTCGCATTTGAATAAGACGCACCAGAACCTTAGCAGAACATTTTAAAAGCGGGATGTGGATTCCACCTCCTCCCTCTGATGGTACGTCGATAACGGCTGTCTCAGTGTTTGTGCCAGGTTGGGGCTGCCATGGGGCCTCTGGCTGTTGTCTCCACCACTATCAGCTCATCTGGGTTGTTCCGTGCCTTGTAGTGGAGCAGCAGGTCCTGTATGGCTCTCTCTTCAATCTAAAGAAGAAAGAAACCAAACAGATTCAGAAGATGATGCGATGGGATAATGTGTTCAGTAAAAGATGATTTGACTCATGGGTGAAAACAGGAAACGCTGATGGTGGAGACTTTAATGACAACCAGAGAGCCGCATGGAGGGAAAAGCGTTTAGTGAAGGCAGCGGCAGAAGTTTGGCAGCAGCTGGAGGGAAGCATCCAGAGCAGCACTGCATTGAGGCTGATGTTAAACAGATAATCAGCCAGACGACAGAAGGAGCAGACATTCCACCCTCATGCTGTTTACCTCCAGCTCTGCATTCAGTCACAACCAGAGCGAGTGTGTGCATGTGCCCTCTACCTGGATGAGCGCCAGCGGCTTCTCTCTGCTGCGGATCAGCGCCGCTTCCTGTTGCTTCTCCTCCTCCACGATGGAGGCGAAGGTCACCAGGGAGGAGAGAGGAGGGCTGCCCACTGCGGCCAGCACCCAGGGTCTGAGGGAAGGAGGGGTTGGGGTTAGATCCAGAAATGCTGCAGGTTAAATTCTTTAAGTTCGATTTTTGCTCAACTCACTTCCAGACATGCAGGGAGCCTCATTACTCCCGACTGATTCATTTCCCTTCATTCATAAACCAGAAAACTAAGTATTCCCCGCCATCAGTCATTTTCCGCCTGACTCAAAATGGGCTGACATTTCTGTCCCAATATTCTTTCCAGCCTCGCTTTAGTTGTTTAGAACACTGATGAACAGCTCTCTAGAACATCTGAATCAGCTTAAAGTGCGACTTTAATAAGAGCTTGGAAAAGCATTGACTTTGCTCCTCGGTTTCCCTTCCAGCAGATTTCCTGCAGGGCGTCAGATGACCAACTATGATGTCAGGCAGTAATGCCAGCCCAAATAATCAACACTCCACCGCCATACTTTGTTCTGATGTTTTGTAAATAAATAGCCAAACATTTCTAAGGTCTCACATCCAGACAACAGATTGATCCAGAAGTCTTGTGGTTCATTCAGGTAAACGGAACAAATAACTTTTTTCCTTCTACACAAGCTTAACTTTTATTCTAGTTGACCCAACTTGACCGCTAGCATGCAAGCTGAGACTGCTAAACAAAGAGCCGAACGTCTCACACTTTTCTATAAACATTCTTTCTATAAAGAGATGTGCTTCAACGTTCCCTCTGAGGAACAGAAGGAACAGGAGGGCTGGATGCTCCAGACCAGCTAATGTCTACAGCTAGTTCTCCTACAGTTAAGGGCTTCAAACCTATTCAAAAAAAAAATGTATTCTTAAATCAGGATGAGGAAGTACATTTTATTTTAACATGAACAATAAAGGGGAACAGAGAGAACCACATGTTGCTGTATGGGATATTTAATTCCTTGGCTTTTTTTTTTTATTTAACAAATTGCTGTAGGTGTTGATAGGAAGTATCATCTGTAGCGGTCCATCTTTTACCGGATCTGAGAGATCTCTTACTGAAGACACTGTTTTCATGTTTAATAATCATGTTGCTGTGGAAAGAGCTCAGGGGTCAATTTCATGAAGCAGGTGTAACAAATTCAGATTAAAATCCTCAACTCTAAATTGATCTAGCCAAAAAGTCGGGAAGTCTGAGTGTTCAATTCCAAAGCGGCTGTTATCGATTAGTTAAATCAGTTTTAATCAGGTCCACAAAGAGCTAAGCAAATAGGAAAAGCTTAAATAGGAAAAGCCATTATCAGTGGAGCACCGATTTGACGCGTTTTCAGTAAACCTGCTTCGTGAAACGGACCCCAGGTAAGCTCGTCTCGCTGCCGAAACGAACACTGCATCGTTCAGAATGCCACCTCCATAATGAGCCATGGTGGTGGAAGCATCATGCTGTGGGGAGGCATGGTTAGAACGGAAGATGAATGGAATATGAAGGTAAGCTGGTGTAGAGGTTCACCTTCCAGGAAGGCAAAACTAAATGTGTGTTTCCATTTGTTAGAAGGGCCCAGCTGAAGGCCAGCTGAAAACCAGTATTAAATCCATATTAAATATTGGATTTAAGGGGATTGGGCACTAATTTGCGTTGCCTATTCATGAAACATCCAAATAAAATCCATTAACGGCTCTAAAGTCACAATAATGTTAAAAACTTTAAGCGGTATGAAAACTTTTGCCAAGAACTATAAACGTGTCTAAAAGCATTCAGTTCATATGGATCCTGGAACCAGGCCAGTGTAACGATACGGCCAGCAGTTTCCTCTGGAAATACTCGCTGAAGACATAAGACGGAAAAAATGTCCGACATTCTATCAAATCAAAGATTAGAGGCTTCTTTCATAATTCCGACTCGGGAAGGACGCTCCAGAATTTCCTGACCGAGGCTTTAATGCGTCTGTCTCCTGAACGGCCTTATCATTCCTGATTTAAACTCCTTCACATCACCGCATCCTGCGGCCGTTTAATATCCACACATCTGCTGGTTACATTACAGGAGGAAGTTGGATAAATCCTGTAATAAACCATAATCAGAGATAGCTGCATACTTTGCAGAACAGAGCACTGCTTCCACAGGCCGGGATACTGTGTGTGAATACAGTGTTTGTCCAGCTGTCAAGAGAGGCAGTAAAGGTCAGAGTGACTCGGTCTCTGCAGGCAGGTCAACCCAGCTGCATCGGGTCACTCTAAGCTGTCCACATCAGAGTATTCAAGCACCCCAGCAGATAACCGCAGAGAAACCCAGAACTTTGAGATAACCACTTAACCAGTAAGATTAAACAAAAACATTAAATTCTTATTTCCCCTTCTTGTAAAAACGAATCAAACAAATTTATGTTAATTTTAGTTTCTCATCTTTAAAAGTAATGATAAAGTAAGTTTGCAAACATGATCGCTTTTATTTGCATCTAAAGGTTACCTTAGATAAAGTAAAAAGCAATAATATAAGAGAGAAACGTGATACTGTGAAATGAGCAAACAAAAAGGAAACCATGATGACGGCACAATAAATACCTCAACAGTGCCTTCAAGTGGAAATCAGCAGAACAGACCAGAAGACTCTGAATGTTTACTCCGTTTCAGGCTTAATTACCTTCCAGGCAGAAAGAAGCTCATACTTTCAGATCAGCTCTAAAATCCTTGTGTTGTTGATAATTTAACCCTTTTGCTCTATGACCTGCACATTGAAAACCTTTTCCTACCCTGACCGCACCTCATTTTCCTTGAAGCAGCTCTAAACACTCTGCTCACCCGTTGGGCTTCTCTGGCTCGCCGCTCTCGCAGCTTTTGAAGGTCACCCTCCTGGCTGCAGGTGCAACGTTGACAGAGGATCCCTGGACCCTCTGTGGTCCTGCTTGACCCGCTCTGGTTAAACGGCTTTCTTCCTCCTTTATGAGAGCCCGAAAAGAACATGAAGAGGGAGGAGACTGGATCGCTGTTGCCCTGCAGAAAGCAAACATACGGAAAATCTGTACACAACTATTCAAATATAAAATGAGATTTCTTACCGATCTCTGTTCATTTTAAATGTTTTTCAAGCATATTTAAACATTTTGCTTCATTGATGAACAATAGTGCTAAAAAACCAGTGATACTGGCTTAACAAGCTCTAACCGTACGTATAGAACACAAATGATCCAATCTGATTCTAAGCAGCGACTCACTCGGTGCCATGACGGCTTAATGACACCACTCCTCAGTGTGGAAGCAGTGATAGCAGGAAGATGACTCGATTTGGGCTACTCTTAGTTTTTACAAGCAATATTAGACAGAGGAAGCAAAAAGTTTTCTACCTCATTTGTAGAAACAGCTTGAGACAGTCGGTTCAATCAAACTGTATAAGAGCGAGTGAGAGCAATACTTTCAGCAGAAAACAGGAAGGCTGAACAGTCTGCTGCAAAGTTACTGTTTTAACAATCAGCCTTTAAACCCGTCCACCATATTGGGCTAGTAAAGGTTTTGGATACCTCAGCGTTTGGTCAGAACAGAATGTTCATTTTGTAATGCTAGCCATGCGAAAAGCTAATTACTAGGAGTGTATATCACCAGCTTTGTCACAACTTGATGTTCTATCGCTTTTTCAAAAGATGAGTAGTTTACTGATTTTATAAGTCTGTCAGGATATGATAATACAATTCTTAACTTTGTAATTGATAAGATGTGATATTATCCTCCTATCTAATTTACATTGATTTAAACGTATTTAAAAACGTACTACTTTATTACTAATTTACTAATTATTTAAGCACCTTACTTTAAAGCTCCAACAGATATTGAAATCAGAAACAGCCTCTATTCTTTATTATAAAAAATAAATAAATAAAATGATAAAATAAATAATAATATATCACTTGTCCACTCCAGTCTTGTAATTTTCAAATTATATTGAAAAAGTGGATCCACTCTTCATTTTACACTGACGAGCAATAATGCATTCCAATGTATTTTTATACAACCGATAATTAGGATGCTTTTTATTATATAAAAAAAAAAATTCTCTTTCATATAGCCAAAAGATGCCAGTTCTCTTCCCAATAGAAACTCCTTCAAACCAGGGCAAAACAGGAAATCAGGAGTTATTTGAAATTGGTATTACATTTTTACCAAAAGCTCTTCATCATTTTTTAAAGAGTGCATCCCTAAATATCATCATTTGTATTTGATCCCTGCTAAGTGCTAAAAACTGAGCGAGCAGAAACTGGCTTAAATCAATAATGCAGAAAAAAAAAAAAAGCTTTTATTTCCAATAATTTCTGGCAAAATCCAGAATTTTAAAAAGACCTTATTATGCCTACTGGTTTATTTCTGAGCTGCCTCACCAGGCCTTATCGCTGCTTTTAGACGGAGTCACTATTGGAGCTGATTTGGATGGGGACGTTTCCACAGCCGTCTCTCTATTGGCCAAGGCTAACATCTTCCTCTGCTTCTGGGACAGTTTGGAGGAAACAGGCGAGGGTTTAATGTTGGAGATGATCCTGCACATAGAGAGGAAAAAAACCCACACATCCAAAGTGGTAAAATGCAGTTTACATTTAGCACAAACACTCTTACCAAGCTCAAGAATCAGCATGTCTAATAGGTTTTCATTTTCTCACATTCCAGGGCTTTTAGGAGTTGCACCAAGAGTCTGCAGAGAGCTGGCCTCCATGTCCATGATGGTTCTCAGATCCAAGACTGGAGGTGGATGAGGACTGCAGATTGGAAAACCAGGGCATTATTCAGACAATGATTTCGGATTATAGAAGGACAGTTTGAAGGATGCATTTTTTCCCGCTAAAACTTCAGTAATTAACATAAAGTTCTAATTATTCTTGAATAATAAGTGATGAATAGAGAAAATATTCCCTACCATGAAGCAGACTTGAGGATGTTTCTTGGATTGGAGCTGGGGGGAGTTGGGAAAAGAGCAGGAGGGTTGGTTCTCAGGGAAGTTGGAGTGCTGGGTGGGGTCTTCAGCCTCTGACTGAAGGCTCGCTCATCCTGCAGGAGGAATAAAAATAAGACGTCTTTAATATAACTATACCTTTAGCTATTTGCACCACAGCTGGGCAGTTATGCATCAAAGCATCAGTCACTGAATATATTAAGCCAAGAAAACATCAAGCCCAGTGCTAGCTCAGGGTGAGCTATGAGCAGAACTTAACGTGTTAAGGCCAGAACACACCGAATCAGATTTTGCATCTGATTCAACAAAAAAAAAATCATGTCGGATGAGGTCATGGTGTTTAGCGCTCATTGAAAAACAACGTCCCCATTGATCACACCTGACACGATTTTACACAAGGGTGCAGCGTTGGTCTGACTGAGAGCCGAGGTCTATTGTAGCAGCAATTCAGTTGCAATTTCATTGGTCTGACCGGAAGAAAGAGACACGGTTTAAAGTAAACACATCGGCTACAGACTCGTGCAAAAACATTGAATGAAAAAAATTAATAATAAAAAAGAATACATAAGATAAAAATTCAGCATGGAAGAAAACAGATAAAGTAGTGATCCTCATTTGATCCTCACAAAAAACAAAATATCGAGGGGCAAAGAGAGCAGGTAAGCTCTGCGTATCCTCTCTCTTCTTTGTGAAAAAATAAATAAAGAAAAACTTCGATAAACTCACAGATCTCCCTCTTTATGAAAAAAAAAGAAAAACAAACTTTACAGATCTCTCTCTGAGAATCATCTCTCATTGCCTCAGTCAGCATATAAACTGTCCCACAGTGTTTATTGCTGTGTTTTTCTTTTGTTTAGAAATAGACCTCATGTTTTTTTTTTTATATAGGCATATGAACATTTCTATCTTTTCTGGTTTAGAATGAAAAAAAAATCAGATCGGAGATTAAAAAGTCATGCACAACCGGTGTGTTGAGGCTCTTACCTGGTAGAACTGTGGACTAATTCATTATTTAGACCACAACTTTAACTATCAAACATTTTCATATGATTAAATGGAAAGTACCTCAGTTTTGTCATGGAAGACAGGAGACTGGATGTCTCTGGGACTGCTGGCTCCCAGGTAGCTGCCCTCTGAGTCAGATGTGAGGACCTCCTGTAGAGACTCTGTTGAGTTGGCCTTTCCCGACTTCACCAGGATAGGAGACACCACTGGAAGGAACCATGGCACACCACGGTAAGACCGAAAGCCGACCCAAACAATAAACTACTTCTAGACAAGAACTGAAGTGGATTTCTTTAACAAAATGCAGAGCTGAAGGATCTGAAGATGCGAGGACATTGTTTTTTGTCTGTGTGCATTTTAGTACCTGCAACAGGAGGACTTTGAATGACATCAGAGAGCGTATAGCCTCCTGAGCTGTCAGAGCGTCTCCTTGGTTTCTTCTTTGCCTTCACCTTTGCCTTCTTTAAAAGGATTTCTCTGAGGATGAGCATTGAACAAACATCAGAAGAATATTTATATATATTTATATATATATACATACACATACACTCACTCAGAATCCAGTTTCTGCCCCACCTTGTTTTTTTTATTTCGTTTTCAGTGATGCTTTTCACCATTTACATAAAACAATCACTTCTCAAAACACTTTGTAGCCATAGACAAGCTTGTGGCAAAAATACTTGCTATGAGAAGAATAAAACTAAAATTTCTAACTTTAATGGAGGAACGTAGGTCTACCAATAGAGGCACTGAGACAGCACTGAAAATACGGCAATGACAAACAGCACGGTTAAAACGAAAGAAAAACTGGACAGTTCTAAAAACAGCTTGCCTCGATTCTTAGAAATGAGCAGCAAAAGTACAGACTGTGCCTGGAGCACGTGAGCATAAATAAGATTATTTACAAGAATATGAAAAAACTTTGCAAATAATAACAGGAATGTAAACAACTTGCTGGGTTTGTTAGGAGCAGAGCTGATTATGAAGGTTATAGAGTCTAAAAGTTGCTGACAGGAGAAACCTACAATGAGGCCTGGTAGAATACACTTAGTCAATATCTGAACCAGTTTGTTTCCTGGCATAAAACTACATTTAAGGAAACACGATGAACGTTCCAACATTCAGAACTTAGTAGTGGCCCATAACAAAAGATCAGGTCATATATCATAACAAATAAAAATAAGTGTTAATCAACAGGAAAATATGTTTGTTGGAGAAAACTAAGATTGATCCGTTCAGAATGAAGATAACAGGAAAATTGTTTGGAAGATTCAGAGACAGTTGAATCCTTAAAGCGCTTAGATTTGTTAATATGATAAAATTTCCAATTGGATCGGTCGCCAGGAAAACGTTTGATACTCAATATAATTTTGGCTACAATCTGAATAAAATATGGAAAATAATTGAAGGCATAAAATCACATTATATAAACATGAAAAACACCTTTTCAATCCAACATGGAAACAAGGTTATTTAAGGTTCTGTTGTTTTAATGTGCAAATAATGTCTGCTTCTGTCTCCTTGAACCCCAGTCGGCCTCAGCAGATGGGCGCTCACACTGATCCTGGTCCTGCTGGAGGTTTCTTCCTGTTAAAAGGGAGTTTTTCCTCTCCACTGTCGCTTGCATGTTTGGTGTGAGGGATTGCCTTAGGGTTAATGAGTCGATGCAATCAGCTGGTTTTCCTCAAATGGAAAACTTTGAACCAATCAGACTGTATGATTTGGTTGAATTGTCTCTGTAAAGTGCACTGAGATGACATGTAAATTACCTTTATTATGATCAAACATGTCAGTTAATTTGTTGTTTTTATTTTTGTGTAATTGGTGTTATGAAAAGCGACTCGATGTCAGCTCACTATTTTTTTATATTTAGAAAAGGCAATTTCCGTTTTATTTTGAAAGTCACTCGGCGAGACCCCTTCACTTCCGGTTTTTCTTTTAACGCTTACTAACTGACGGTCAATTGCAGTAAAGGTATTCCAAAGTTTATAAAAAGGCACTAGCACCTGGCTATACAGGGCACAAGGTTTGTTTTAATTATTTTTCATGTTATATTGTGTCCGGTTGGAGTTTGATGATTGTTTCATGGATGTAACATGTGTTAGATGTAGCAAGTTTTAGCCTTGTATCTGTCTTTTTATAGCTAAGCTAATTCGTTTGTTTTATTAATAGCTCAGAATAATTTGTGTGTTTATCTGCAATCTGCTTAGTTTAAACGGTTGTTTATTAGATTAAAAGGAAATGTAATTGTGTTTTTTCTACTTTTATTTTCTTATAGCTCTTACGGTGAGTTCATATGCTGCCTTCAAAGACCATTCTAAAATAAAGGAATATGAACCATCAGTTAAAGAGTCAGACCATCAATTAGCCGGGACGCTACATGACATGTGTTGTGATTGGTGCTATATAAATTATCTGAAATAGTCTAGAAGTCTAAAATAAACTATTGAAAAAAAACATGCAAACAAGACTTTTATTTATACCACCTAATTAATAGTGTATCCAGATACAGCTTTGAGGTATCGATATAATAAGGCTGCCTCATCTCCTAAGCATAGAGATGATGGCATTATACGGAGGGAATGTTCTGCTGGGACAAAGACTGTCATTCAAACAGAGCAGAGATCCTTTAAGCCCACAATCAAGATTAATCTGTGTTTTGCATGGTCCAACATTGTGTCACAAACCTACAAAAAAAAAAATTACCAGTTTAATAATGGAGAAACTATTAGTAAGCTTTATACTTTTTTTTTTATATATATATAAAAACTATTTATTTTCTGAGAATGTGTTTATTTAAGCGCAACTATGCACATTAACAAACATCTGGAAAAAAGGACACTACATTGTATCATTTTCCATGTGAATCCCAAAATGTTTATTCTTCCCTCTCTCTCTTTCTCTCTCTCCCTCCCCCCTCCCTCCAAGTCCTGCATCTTCAACCCAATTAAAAATTGAATGACACATTACTGGTCATTAAAAATCAAATATGCATCTTGCACATCTAAGAAATTCATATTGATACATTTCACAATATCTTAAATGTTAGTGTAAAATGTATTTACAAAAA
>NW_015150875.1:603718-612568 GCF_000732505.1 Cyprinodon variegatus | reverse complement strand
TATATATATATATATATATATATATATATATATATATATATATTTATATATTATGTCTTAATCAGGGTCAATTGGGTGTGTGTGGGGCGGCGCCCTAGCGCCCTCTATTGGCCAGATTCCACTGTAGACATGCATGTTCGTGTGAAAAAAAGAGATAATCCATAATGAAATTAACTCCTGCATGTACGGGTTAATAATAAAGCTTTTGAACCCGTCTTAAAATACAAACCTCATTACACCTGTTCCCATGGTTAGGGTATGTAAACCTCTGACTGAAGCGATTGTTTTTAAAGAGTAAACTTATTCTTTTGTATACCTGCAAGACTGATCCAGTTCTCCGTCTGGTTTGGCGCTGAATGCAGAGTCTAGATCCTCCTCCTCGTATGCACTGAGGTCTGGAGCACCAGGATAGGGGGTGATAATCCGCTTCTGCATTGCTGGGATCTAAAAACAAGCAGATAACACGCAACCAATACATGTCAAAGTATGTGATTGATTAAAATGATTAAATGCTTTTCCTGTATTGTGTTTATCAGTGCAGTTCAATGTTTTCAGCAAACTACAAAACTTCTAATTTGAGGAAAAGAGTCAAATGATTCAGCCTCCCAGCTTCCCAAACCCCGGTCCAAACGGTTATCTGCACCATAACAAGCTCTATGAACAAACATGGAAGTCATGACGAGCATGGAGCGCTGCTCTGTGACTCACCGTCCTCCTGTAGGCTGCAGAGAGCTCCACCAGGACTTCATCACTAAGAATATCCAGTGCCCTGAGGAAAACACAATCAGATAAAGAACACACACAAACATAGATTTTTTTCTAACATCACAGAGATGAGAGTTAAAAAGAAAGTTTTCTGAATATAAACAGAACCTAAAGCAAAAACACCACATCTCTACTGAACTGATTTAAATACTAGATATAACTAGATCAAATATGTTTATACTTGGTTTGATTTGCTATTAAAACAAAACCAAAACATTATGAGTTCAACTCTCACTTTGACTCCAACAAGGCAGCCATGTTGAGGACGATAAACTGCAGGCAGGACAGTTTCAGCTGCTCGGCGTTGTACATGGCGGCGAATTCCAGCAGTTCTGCTGCGTTCTTCAGGGTCACTGAGTGAGCAGAATATTCATCAAGTCAACAACTGAGTGTATGTTTCCTCCTCAACAGCCTCCACTCACTAAATCTATCATACGATATCTATAGAGCTAAAAGATGCATTAAAAAGTAAACACCCCACTTTCTAACAAGACTTATATTCAAACCAAAATCTATAAGCAGTTAAAAAAAAAAAAAACATAGGAAAGAAGAAGATGATTGATTGCTGATCTGAAAAATTTGAGTTAATATTAAGTTAGGGAAGCAAACAAGCATTGATCTGAGAGTAGCATTTCTTGCACTAGCAAGCCACCCTTTTCCCAGAGATCAAAGTAAGGCAGGCAATACGGTAAAACCTCACTTTATGTGTTCGTTACAGGCCTCCATTCAGGAGGGAGAAACTAAGTAAACATCGGGACAACATATCTGCACATGGGAGATACAGAGGAAAAACTAAAGAACCAAATTAGCATGTGGATAAGTAGCAAACGTTAAACACAATCTGAACTAATTCTCAACTTTGCCTTTTTATGGTTCCCTTTTATTATTTCACTCATTAGGATTAGGAAACGTTTTTCCATTTCCTGATGCGCAACAGTTTGTAGGCTACTGCTTTGAGCCCACGTATTATTTTTCAGGAATGCACAGTTTTAATACCAGAGGTGTCAGGTAACAAAGTGCAAATACTTAACTTTTTTTAGTTTCCTTATTTAAGTAGAAATTTTCGCTATCTATCTATTCTTTTTGTTTTATTTAAGCTCATTATCGTTATGGCCTGTTAGTAGAAAAAAATTAAAAACTTTAAAATAATTAGTTTCCTCCAGACCACTCATTTCTTTGTGGTTGGACTAAGTACTGCAACAACTGGTTTGTCAAATAATAAAATAAATAGTTGTTCAAGATGATGCGCAGTTAAACTTGACACTGCTGCCATTAGTTATAAAAGAAAATTAAATATAAGGAACTTATCATCCAGGGTTGTAGAAAATGTTCCTTTAATGAACATTAAAGCATCTGTCCTTAACATTTTTCCTGCATTACTTTTACACTTAAAGTAGTTTTAAAAATGGTACTTTTACACTTTTACTTGAGTAAAAAGTTTAAGTTAATAGTCTAACTTCTACAATAGTGTTTTAGGATTTATACTACTACTTTTACTTGAGTAGAAAACATTAATACTTTTGACACCTCTGTTTAATACATTTGCACTTGTCTTATAAAGAATGTTTAATTGCCTTCTTGTGCTGCGTCAGAACATTTTCTTAACTCAAGAGGCATTTCCTAGAAACATATCGTGCAAACTGCTATCAGAGCCATGGTTGATTACAGCTCAAATGAATTCAGCCTTAAACATCAATTCCTGATCAATTCCATCAATTCCAAATCATACACAACGTACGGTTCTCAGTGATGACGACCTCGCACATCTCTTTCAGCCGCGTGATGAGCAGCTGGTCGGCTACAACCAGCACGTTGCAGACAAACTCTACATTGGGAGATTCTGTGGAGATAAAAACATTCTAAGTTCATCCCTTCATCCTAATCCGATGATGGTGAAATTGTCCTGAATGAATGATTGTACCTTTAATGGTGGGAGACTCGTCTGTATAAATATACTCCAGAATAACCTGGAGGATCTCGGAGCTGGTGGGCAGCTCCAGTGCAGAGCAAGACGTGGCCTGATGGATGGAAGGCGACAAACAGGCTGATTAGCTGACGGTTTAAAGTAGACATGTTGGCTTCTTTACGTGTGATTATATAGGCATACCTCAATCCAGGGGTTTCCAAGCATACTGTTGAAATATTCTGAACAGGAAAAAAAAAAAAATTTAGATTTCCTTTAGGATCATAATATTTGCAGAAACTCAAAACTGTTCATAAATTAAGCTGCTGTTTTCTTTTATCAATTCATCTATAGAGATGCTTTTAGTAAATAAACCTACCTGAATAAACAAATGTTTTGAACTTGGAGAAATCATTTATTTTGCATTTTATAATTAACTGTAAACGCCAAAAACATGGAAAAATATCACACTTAGTGCTCAAAATATCTGGAATAAATACGATAACTTTGGTTCATTTGACTACTTTTTTTTATTAGTAGATTAAAAATCCCACAACAAAGGTGCTCTATAGGAAGTTTTCTGTTCTATGGAATTTGAACTACACAACAATGATAAAGGAGCATATTTATAGATGTTTCTTAAGTGGAATTTTTTTTTATATCTTTCCATTTAGCTATGGATTCATTTCTGCACAGAGTGGATTTGCCTTTTAGCAGATTGGATGTTAAAAATACAATTACTCAGCTTATATATAATTAACAAATAATCATAAGCAATTTATAAAGCTGCTGAAAATGTCTGAACATTCTTATTGTTAGGAAAAAATAAACGATTTTATAGCAATTTCATAAAAAGAATAAATTAGTGCTTGCATTTATATCCAAATTAACTAAAATCTGTGTTTCTAAAGGGGCTGGAGTTCTTTGCGACATATGTTGCTACAAAAGAATATAATTTACACCATTACACATATCATATTAATAATCGAATAATTTATAATCCACGGCAAGTGATAGTTTAGTCATACAAAACAAAATGCAGTAACAGTTTGTACACGAAACGACATGTCGGCAAGTTCTGGATTAAGTCTCTCACCTAGTCTTGCACAGAGGACACTTTTGTGACATGGAAACTCTTTGCCGTCATCAGATTTCAGAGTGACGTCACAGAGATAGGAGCTGTGCACAAAAATAGACCAGAAAGGCTTCATTCATTGTCACATTGATTAGTTTGTTGTTGTTTTTTTTACTAAGACAGAACTGAAGCTGCATTTATACCATTTTTTCTGGAAGAATTTGGGTTTACTTCCAGTCTTCTTCTGCACCACGTTGATCTTTCCATTTTCATACTTCACACCATCCAGTCTTAAAGGGGTTGGTATAAAAGAAAAGTTAATATAACTGATTCTGCATTTTGCTGTAGAGCAGAGAACAGCTTCTCACCGTGCCGACAAGCTGCCCAGGCCGAGCTTCTTAGCAACAGCCTGTAAGGTTTTCACAGGATTGGCCCCTCCTTCGTTGACTCTGGCCTTGTCACCTTTGCCTCCCTTCCCCTTTTTGCTTGACTTGGAGCCCTTGTTCTTTGCCTTGTCGTTGTTAGCTTTGGCTGAGGGAGAAAGCGAATTGTACACCTCGAGCGCTGAGCAACCTCTCAGACCCAGGTCCTGCAGACTGCTGATAAGCCGCTCGTGTTCTGAGTCCTGGCCAACAGAGACAGAGAAACAAAGTCTAAATGGCAAAGGCCTGCCTGAATGAAAGAAAACTGTTTGTCCTGATGAATCTAAAGACGGATTGAAGGAAAATGGTTGTATAGGCTTGAATAAACATAGATGAACTCTAAAAATAGACAAACCCCCCCTGCTTTTAGCAGACAAACCCACCTGGTTTTGGTCTGCTGACAACCCTGAGCCTCTAGGCCGAGCCCCGTGCACAAGAAGCTCACAAGAGTCCGTGTAGATGAAGTGCAGAGCATATTCCAGCATGTCCGCTGGGATCTTCTCAAAAATGAGCAAGTCGCATCCGACAGCATCTTCGCTCCTCCTCACTTCCTTATCCAGCTCTTCGTTAACCCCGCAGCGCTCGGGCATGAGCTGCTTTCGGAAGAACTCCGACCTCATGGACAGGATGTATTTGTGAGCGGGGAAGTTGCGCTCGCCGGCCTGAAGCGTCACATCGTGGATACTGTCCGTTTCATCCGCCTCTTCCAGAAGCCTCCGGAAGTGATGGGTGAAGGAGGACGGAGAGATGCTGGGGACCTCATACAGGCTGGAAGACACACATTAGAAAACATGCTTTTAGACTTGATCAGACTGTAATCCAGCTCAAATATTTGAAACAATAATTAATTATATCTGCCCTGGATAAGCTACTAGCACAGTTTAGCAGGAAAATACATCTCTATGATTAACCCCAAGTGCAGTGATTTTCTATCCAATTACCATGTATTTATGACCTCTAAGCCTTCACTCGTGATTAATCGATTATTGAAATAATCGTCATCTAATTCAGTAAGATTAATCGTTAACTGTAATATAGAGACCCTAGATGCCTTTAGCAAGTGACAAGTGACCCACTTAGAGCAGTAATTACATCAAAATTGTAAAATACAATTTATAAACATTTTGCATTTAAGGTAAAAAAAAAAATATATATATATATATATATATATATATTTTTTTATCTGTCAATCTGCTCTATCAAGCACTCCTTAATTATAAAAGTTTTAGTTTCACCTGGTTTAATATCGTAAAAGATCTTCTTAAAGGAACCTTTGGCAATCCCATTATTAATCGATTAATCAAAAAAATTATTGACAGATTAATCAATTTGCAAAATAATTGTTAGTTGCAGCGCTATACTGCAGCATATAAAGTTCCAGAATGTAAAGTGGTCCTTTATATGGTGAAATCACAAATAATCTTTAATCAAAACTAGGATTTCAGCCATTTTTCTTTGTTTTTCCAAAAACTAGAGGAACCCAAAAAGACAGATATTTGCAGCTTTTAATAAGTTCATATATCATGACTCTTATTGTGACATGTATACACACACACACACTCTTTTATTGTTTTTTGTTTTATTTATTTATTTTTAAATCAACTGCATTGAGAAAAACAGGTCTCAGTTTCCACCCCTAGGTGGCGTACTTAACGGTGAGAAATTTTATGACAATCCCACTGGTATAGATTAGACTTCACACATCCTCATCTGTTCCATCTACAAAGATCCAAAACATGTTTTTGTTTCTGGATCCAATACTTATAAATTTTATCACTTTTCTCATTTTAATATCAAACCAATTTATTTAGAACTTTGCTCTTATGAGATTATCTATCCAGAAATGTAAAAAATCTAAACAAAATAATAATAATAAAAACCATGTAGACTATTTAATCTGTTAAATTTAATGATTAATTGGTTTTTAAACCAAAATAAAAACTAATTTTTCTAAGAGTTTTTTTTGTCCTTCACTTTTTTTGTTTTTTAAAATTTACCCAGTTTCAGATAAGAAATCATTTTTCTTTCCATTTAAGCAACTCCATTATATCAAGAAATTTGGGGAAAAGTAATAATAGAAAATAAAAAGATGAAGGGAAAGTTTTTAGAAAACGCTTTATTATTTGTCAACCACAAGATCATTTTAAAAATAGAAACAAAACAGTGGAATAATGACTTTTTTTTTTAAGTTATAAGGTGCTGCTTTTAACCTTCTGACAAATTCATTAATCAGACCATAACTAAACTACCAGTGGAAATTTCTGCAGGTTTTTTTTTTAAAGACAATTATTTAATTTGACGTCTTATTTTAAATCTGAAACCAAAGGAAATAAGAGAGAAAAAAAATAAGAACATGAAGTCCATTCATTGACCGAAATGCTTTCTAAACGTTTGACTTGTCGAAGTAGCCGCCTCTAACCGATACAACAGCTGAACGCATTCATTACCTTCTTTCTAGTAGAAATCCAATATTCTTTAGAAGATTATTCCCAAATCTGTCACAGAATTCCCAGAAATCTGCAGCATTTAGATTTTAATCTGAATGATGCTTCTAAAGCTGGTCCCCTACCTGGTTTTGGGGTCAGCTTGAAGCACGCCAAAGTTCAGCCCTTTGGAGTCCATGGTGATGCTGACCGCTCTGTGGACAAAAGGGAGCTTCTCTAGGCGGATTCGCTCGTACATGGTGCCGGCATCAGAAGGACCGCAAACCTCCACGCTCATCTCTGAGGAACCACAAACTAGGTTACAAATAAAACTCTTTGACTGACATTCTCAAAGGATACCTTCACTCATTTATGCCACTTCTCTTAACTCTAAATATTGAGTCTGTTCTTATTGACAACAGTTTTATATATTTTCAGAGGATCTTTGAAGGAAAAGAAAAGGAGGATTTAAATTAAGATAAAGTAAAGTCCTACATTTTAAGGTTGGAAAGGAAAAAAAAATTAACTCTTTTGGTTATGCTTTATCTGTGTGGATCATTCTACTTATATCATGTTAAATTCTGTAGATTTTGAAGTTATGCAGAAAAAGGCAGATTTAAGTTTAAACTGAGTAAACAGTTTTACTTCCACTATCATGGCTTCTTTATTCTTTTTTTTTTTATCCATCCCCAGAAAGTTTTTGTTGATGCTTAATAAAAAAAAATGTTCAAAAAAACATCAGCAGGTTAGAAACATGAACTCTCCAACAGGTGCATCTTTACCCCAACAGCAATCAAAAGAACAAATAACTTAAATGCAAAGATAAAACCTCTTCAGTGGATTTTAAATTTAATGGGAAGGAACAGGCGGGTTATTCCTCACCTTTTTTCTCTCCGTACTTCCTATACTCCCCGGCCCAAACACCGCTGAAGCCTTCCCCATCAGGAGTCACAAACATCAAGCCGTTTTTGCTGAGAGCGATGTCTGACATAAAAACCTGACGCGGATACGCCCACCTGCACTGCCTCACCGAGCTGCCAGAGGAACGCCAGCAGAACACCTGATGGAGACATGAACGCCGTACGGAGAGTTACACAACTCTTAGTCATCTAGAAAACACTATAGGGAATGACCTCTTCCTGTTAGCTGTATACACAGGGTTGGATAACAGTAAAAGTGAGGCAGGGATGAAAATATAACTTGGATCCATTTTGTTTGCAGCTTCGGGTTTTTCTGGGTTTATGCATCATAAGGATTAAATGTTTAACTTACCCTTCCTGCTTCATCCAGCGCTAAGATGGCTATCTTTTCACCGCCGCAGTCATTCAGGATCTGGGGAAGCACCCGATGATCCAAACTGCCACCACTGACCAGGACCTTTTTGATGTTCAACTGTCTGAAAAGAGAAAAAAAGAAGATAATTTAGAGTTTTTTAAGATTTTTTATTTATTTTTTTTCTATCGAAGGCTGGGTGACAAATGAACTTTATTGAATTATTCCAATCCAACTAGGAAGGGCTTCACTAACGCTTCGTGCTCATGCAGACAGGTCCCTCTATCGGACCAAAGATTCTGTTGGATTCTTCCAGAACCCAGCTTCATGTGGACATGGTATCGTTACATTAACCCCTCCGAAGACAGATGATTAACCGGAATATTCTCACTGGTAATTTCTGTCATTTGTTCTTATAAAACAATCAGGAAACAAATAATAAATGTAATAATATCTTGTCTAAACAACAAAAATCCACCATTATGAAGCCATATCCTGCAGCTCCATGTCTAGGATGTTAACGTTAAACTGCTCCCTATCAAAGCGTTGCTTCCAACCCCTTTTAATCACCTTGAAGCCATTTTCTTGCACTGGTAATCAGTCAGCAGATAAACATCCCCTTTTTCAGTCACAACCACTGTGGCTCCATCACTAGCTGCTGCCATGGCGATGCCAACATCCTTGTGGTGCAGAGCCGACACCTGGCGAGGCGTTGTCACACATTTCTCCCCATTTGGGTCGAGCAGATAACCTGAAGATAAAACACAGAGGAGTGAAGCATTCCACCTATCCTTATAGTTAACATGTCATGTTCTTCTCCAGGGCTGAAATAAATACACTGAACAAAAGCTCAAAAAGCTAAAAAAAAAAAAAAAGATCAGCTGAAGATTATTTGCATAACATTATAGGCTCTGTTCGAAAACCTAGGACGGGTCCTCCAAGGACGCGGTCTACCTAGACTGGATCCTTCAAAGTCCTTGAAAATAAGGA